>NC_082642.1:60535847-60842399 GCF_028023285.1 Balaenoptera ricei
TCTCTTATCTCATAGATTATATTGTATTTAGGTTTTTGTTTTTGCTTTGTCTGGTTTTTGTTTTGGTAAATTTTTATCTACTCTGCATTCTATATTCTCTTTTGCTTGCATGTTTTCATCTCCATCTTTGATATTAAATGCTTTTCTCAAACGTTTGGTGATCTTGGTGTCCATTAAAAAATGAAGTACTAAAATCCTGATCAGAGCTCTTCATATATAAGTTCTCTTTAATGTGAGCCTTTCGCAAGGGGCCAATGGTACAAGTCCCAGTCCAAGTTCAAAGGCCAGAATACTGATGTCCAAGGGCAGGAGAAAATGGATGTCCCATCTCAAGCAAAGACAGCAAAGTAGTCCTTCCTCTGCCTTTTTGTTCTATCAGGCCCTCAAGGGATCAATGTCCATTCACAAAGATGAGAAAGATCTTTACTCAGTCCTCTGATTCAAATGTTAACCTTTGCAGAAACACCCTCACAGACACACCCAGAAAAAATGTTTTACAAGCTATGTGGGCAACCCTTAACCCAGTCAAATTGACACATAAAATTAGTCATTGCAGAATCTGAGGCTTTAAAAGACTTTAAACTATTCCTCCTACTTTCAGCCCCATCCTGCCCTAGAAGCAATCAAATCAGGCTTGCTTCTTGTTTGTTCTATTCTTCAGAACTATAACCTTCATCTCTCTCTGGTTTGTTAGTTATCACTTGTCCGTCGCATTCTATGGCTTCCAAATATTGACATCTTTGCTCTATCGCTACTCTCATTCTTTTTGTTGTTCAGTGTTTATATCTTTTTTCATTTCTTGACTATCATTTTAGTGAGTTGCTCTGGAGAAAACAAGGATGAAGAACTGTCCACTGTATTTAACCATGAGCCTCTCAGTGTTTTTCATATATTTTTTTTAATCCTTAGAGTGGTAATTTAGAATATATTATCTGTTGTGCTGGAGAAGTTCACAAAATTTCTTAATTTTAATCTTAGTTTCATTTTTTCTTCATGGGCTGCTCACAGAAACAAGCATGAGCAGGTGTAGAACCTTCTCTCATCTCTCCTCACCTCTCAGTGCCCTTTGTCTCTCCTCAGGAAGCAGAAGCCAGGTGGGCAGCTCCAGCAGCATCTTGGTCTCAGGGTACCACCCTGTGGTGGTGGTGGCCAGGCTGGAGAGAGGCACAGGGTGGGAGCTGGCATCCACTGAGCAGCCCGAAGGCAGCTGTGTCACCTGGACCTCAGAAGCCAAAGAACCCAGGCTTTCTGTACCTGGATACAGTCCTGCTGGGCAGGCAGAGCTTCTGACCCCTGGCACTATATATGTTCTCAGACAATCTTGTTCTGGAATGTTCTTTAGTGGTACTGCCATGTTGTTTGAATAATCGCTTCTGTTTTCTCATCTCTGATGACCCTACCCCCCAAATCCTATTTCATTTCATGTAGAGGGAATTTAGTTAGCTATATCATATATTGTCTTTTATTTCTCACTGATTCATAGAGACACACTGTACATAATTTATATTTAATCTAAATTGCTGTTGATTTTAAATGCATTATTATAAAATTCCCTAATAAGAAGAAAGGTCAGCAATTATAACTTTAAGGCACCTTAAATTGTAAAACATCTATTGATTTTAAAACAGGAAAAAACAGGAAAAGAAAGAAAAAAGAAAGAAAAGAAATGAAGACAGCATAAGAGACTTCTAGGACAACATTAAACTCAACAACATTTGCATTATAGGGGTCCCAGAAGGAGAAGAGAGAGAGAAAGGACCTGAGAAAATGTTTGAACAGATTATAGTTGAAAACTTCCCTAACATGGGAAAAGAAATAGCCATCCAAGTCTAGGAAGTACAGAGAGTCCAATACAGCATAAAATCAAAGAGAAACATGCTGAGACACATAGTAATCAAACTGACAAAAATTAAACACAAAGAAAAATTATTGAAAGCAGCAAGGGAAAAATGACAAATAACATACAAGGGAACTCCCATAAGGTTAACAGCTGATTTCTCAGCAGAAACTCTACAAGCCAGAAGGGAGTGGCATGATATACTTAAAGTGATGAAAGGGAAGAACCTACAACCAAGATTACTCTACCCGGCAAGGATCTCATTTAGAGTCGATGGAGAAATCTAAAGCTTTACAGACAAGCAAAAGCTAAGAGAATTCAGCACCACCAAACCAGCTCTACAACAAATGCTAAAGGAACTTCTCTAAGTGGGAAACACCAGAGAAGAAAAGGACCTACAAAAACAAACCCAAAACAATTAAGAAAATGGTCATAGGAACATACGTATCAAAAATTACCTTAAACGTGAATGGATTAAATGCTCCAACCAAAAGACACAGGCTTGCTGAATGGATACAAAAACAAGACCCATATATATGCTGTCTATAAGAGACCCACTTCAGACCTAAGGACACATACAGACTGAAAGTGAGGGGATGGAAAAAGATATTCCATGCAAATGGAAATCAAAAGAAAGCTGGAGTAGCTATACTCATATCAGATAAAATAGACTTTAAAGTAAAGAATATTACAAGAGACAAGGAAGGACACTACATAATGATCAAGAAATCAATCCAAGAAGAAGATATAACAATTATACATATATATGCACCCAACGTAGGAGCACCTCAATACATAAGGCAACTGCTAACAGCTATAAAAGAGGATATCAACAGTAACATAATAATAGTGGGGGACTTTAACACCTCACTTACAGCAATGGACAGATCATCCAAACAGAAAATTAATAAGGAAACACAAGCATTAAATGACACAATAGACCAGATAGATTTAATTGATATTTATAGGACATTCCATCCAAAAACAGCAGATTACACTTTCTTCTCAAGTGAGCACGGAACATTCTCAGGATAGATCACATCTTGGGTCACAAATCAAGCCTCAGTAAATTTAAGAAAATTGAAATCATATCAAGCATCTTTTCTGACCACAATGCTATGAGATTAGAAATCAATTACAAGGAAAAAAATGTAAAAAACACAAACACATGGAAGCTAAACAATACCTTACTAAATAACCAAGAGGTCACTGAAGAAATCAACCAGGAAATACAAATATACCTAGAGACAAATGACAATGAAAACACGATGATCCACAACCTATGGGATGCACCAAAAGCAGTTCTGAGAGGGAAGTTTATAGCTATACAAGCCTACCTCAAGAAACAAGAAAAATCTCAAATAAACATCCTAACCTTACACCTAAAGGAACTACAGAAAGAAGAAAAAACAAAACCCAAAGTTAGCAGAAGGAAAGAAATCATAAAGATCAGAGCAGAAATAAATGAAAGAGAAACAAAGAAAACAATAACAAAGATCAATAAAACTAAAAGCTGGTTCTTTGAGAAGATAAACAAAATTGAGAAACCATTAACCAGACTCATCAAGAAAATGAGGGAGAGGACTCAAATCAATAAAATTAGAAATGAAGAAGGAGAAGTTAAAAGAGACACCCCAGAAATACAAAGCATCCTAAGAGACTACTACAAGCAAGTCTATGCCAATAAATTGGACAAACTGGAAGAAATGGACAAATTCTTAGAAAGGTATAACCTTCCAAGACTGAACAACAAAGAAATAGAAAATATGAATGGATCAATCACAAGTAATGAAATTGAAACCGTGATTAAAAATCTTCCAACAAAAAAAAGTCCAAGACCAGATGGTTTCAGAGGTGAATTCTATCAAACATTTAGAGAAGAGCTAACACCCATCCTTCTCAAGCTCTTCCAAAAACTTGCAGAGGAAGGAAAACTCCCATACTCATTCTATGAGGCCACCATCACCCTGATAACCAAACCAGACAAAGATACTATATAAAGAGAAAATTACAGACCAATATCACTCATGAATATAGATGCAATAATCCTCAACAAAATACTAGCAAATAGAATCCAACAGCACATTAAAAGGATCATACACCATGATCAAGTGGAATTTATCTCAGAGATGCAAGGATTCTTCAATATATGCAAATCAATCAATGTGATACACCATATTAACAAATTGAAGAATAAAAACCATATGATCATCTCAATAGATGCAGAAAAAGCTTTTGACAAAATTCAATACCCATTTAAGATAAAAACTCTACAGAAAGTGGGTATAGAGGGAACCTACTTCAACATAATAAAGGCCATATACGACAAACCCACAGCAAACATCATTCTCAAAGGTGAAAAACTGAAAGCATTTCCTCTAAGATCAGAAACAAGACAAGGATGTTCACTCTCACCACTATTATTCAACATAGTTTTGGAAGTCCTAGCCACGGCAATCAGAGAAGAAGAAGAAATAAAAGGATTAAAAATTGGAAAAGAAGTAAAACTGTCACTGTTTGCGGATGACATGATACTATACATAGAGAATCCTAAAGATGCCACCAGAAAACTACTAGAGATAATCAATGGATTTGGTAAAGTTGCAGGATACAAAATTAATGCACAGACATCTCTTGCATTCCTATACACTAATGATGAAAAATCTGAAAGTGAAATTAAGGAAACACTCCGATATACAATTGCAAGAAAAAGAATAAAATACCTAGGAATAAACCTACCTAGGGAGACAAAACACCTGTATGCAGAAAACTATAAGACACTGATGAAAGAAATTAAAGAGGATACTAACAGATGGAGAGATATACCATGTTCTTGGATTGAAAGAATCAATATTGTGAAAATGACTCTACTACCCAAAGCAATCTACAGATTCAATGCAATCCCTACTTAATTACCAATGGCATTTTTTACAGAACTAGAACAAAAAATCTTAAGATTTGTATGGAGATACAAAAGACCCCAAAGAGCCAAAGCAGTCTCAGTCTTGAGGAAAAAAAATAGAGCTGGAGAAATCAGACTCCCTGAGTTCAGACTATACTACAAAGCTATTAGGACAATATGATACTGGCACAAAAAGAGAAATATAGATCAATGGAACAGGATAGAAAGCCCAGAGATAAACCCACGCACCTATGGTCAATTAATCTATGACAAAGGAGGCAAGGATATACAATGGAGAAAGGACAATCTCTTCAATAAGTGGTGCTGAAAAAACTGGACAGCTACATGTACAAGAGTGAAATTAGAACACTCCCTAACACCATACACAAAAATAAACTCCAAATGGTTTAGAGACCTAAATGTAAGACCGGACACTATAAAACTCTTAGAGGAAAACATAGGAAGAACACTCTCTGACATAAATCACAGCAAGATCTTTTTTGATCCACCTCCTAGAGTAATGGAAATAAAAACAAAAATAAACAAATGGGACCCAATGAAACTGAAAAGCTTCTGCAAAGCAAAGGAAACTACAAACAAGATGAAAAGACAACCCTCAGAATGGGAGAAAATATTTGCAAAAGAATCAATGGACAAAGGATTAATCTCCAAAGTGTATAAACAGCTCATGCAGCTCAATAGCAAAAAAACAAACAACCCAATCCAAAAATGGGCAGAAGACCTAAATAGACATTTCTCCAAAGAAGACATACAGATAGCCAAAACAAGCACATGAAAAGCTGCTCAACATCACTAATTATTACAGAAATGCAAATCAAAACTACAATGTGGTATCACCTCACACCAGTTAGAATGGGCACCATCAGAAAATCTACAAACAAC
The DNA here is from genome assembly GCF_028023285.1 of Balaenoptera ricei. NCBI lineage: Eukaryota > Metazoa > Chordata > Mammalia > Artiodactyla > Balaenopteridae > Balaenoptera > Balaenoptera ricei. Next base: position 60,541,490 of record NC_082642.1, read on the forward strand.
AGATGCTGGAGAGGGTGTGGAGAAAAGGGAACCCTCTTGCACTGTTGGTGGGAATGTAAATTCATGCAGCCACTATGGAGAACAGCATGGAGCTTCCTTTAAAAACTAAAAATAGAATTACCATATGACCCAGCAATCCCACTACTGGGCATATACCCAGAGAAAACCATAATTCAAAAAGACGCATGCACCCCAATGTTCATTGCAGCACTATTTACAATAGCCAAGTCATGGAAGCAACCTAAATGCCCATCAACAGACAAATGGATAAAGAAGAAGTGGTACATATATACAATGGAATATTACTCAGCCATAAAAAGGGATGAAATTCGGTCATTTGTAGAGACGTGGATGCATCTAGAGACTGTCATACAGAGTGAAGTAAGTCAGAAAGATAAAAACAAATATCGTATATTAATGCATATATGTGGAACCTAGAAAATGGTCCAAATGAACCGGTTTGCCTGGCAGAAATTGAGACACAGAAGTAGAGAAAAAACGTATGGACACCAAGGGGGGAGAGTGGCAGGGGATGGGCGTGATGGTGTGATGAATTGGGAGATTGGGATTGACATGTATACACTAATGTGTATAAAATGGATGACTAATAAGAACCTGCTGTATAAAAAACTAAATAAAATAAAATCAAAAACATTTTAAAAAAATAAAGAAGGTCAAATTCAAGTTTTCTTGCACTGCTTAAGTGGCACTGCTCTCAGAAAATGTTATGAGAAAATTTCATATTAGGGTTACACGATCTTGTCATTTAGAAATAGATAATTAAAATTTTCTGCTCTTGTTCTTCTGTTCTCACCTACTCATAGACATCTTTGTGCTGGATATATACTCATATTATGAACTACCCCAGAGTATTTATTTAAATGATATTTCATTATGAAGTTAACACGAATTCCTTAGTGACTAAGATTTGATACCTGTTGTAAATAAATGACTCACATAAACAATGGATAATCAGGGTGTTACTTCAAATAAATCATTTAAAATGACATGTGGCCTGGGAAAAATTTTTGTAATGTGTTATTAATATTAGATTATGCAATATAGTTTGTGTAAACTGTAGTGTTTAAGTCATATTTGATGTCTCTTATCTTTTATTCATTTTCTTAATGTCTTTATTGGAGTATAAATGCTTTACAATGTTGTGATAGTTTCTGCTATACAACAACGTGAATCAGCTATATGTATACATATATCCCATTCTTATATTTTATATACTTTGGAAAGGTTTTCTAAGAAAATAACTTGCAGTGTCCATCACAACAGATTCTGAAGATAAAATATTCATAAAATATCTTTTTAATCCCCAAAGAGAAGTCACTTGAAGGGGCAGTGGCCGGGTGAGCAGTGGCCTCTTGCGTGAGTATTGGAAAATGACTCCCATTGAGACAGTATGAAGAAGCTGGTAAGTCCTTTAGACACACACACACACACACACACACACACATACAAGTACAAACTTGATAAAATTGTCAAAAAACATCCTTTCAGACTTTGAAAATTGCCAAAGGCAGACAACAAATTTAAAAGAGTATATTCTTGGAAAACTATTAGAGCTTTGGTTAAGAACAGCACTCTGCTGCCAACTTGCCTGAGGTTCCTCCCATCAACACCTTCAGTTCAGTTGGCAAAAATAGTCGCATTAAAAAAGTGGAGATTGCAGGGCAGGGAGAGGAAGGAAGAATGACACCAGAAACTTTCCTTCCAGGAGTAAAACTGATTTGTCTTGGGGCACAAACCCCTGTGGTATTGTCAACAAAAGTTGACAAATTTGGTAGAAACTGAGAATGGGAAAAACCACAGCTTTGCTAGCCTAAGATAGGAGTCCCAGTTGGGATAAGCAGAAGACCAAGCAAAAAATTAGCAAGATCCTGCAAATGAGGGCCACAGAAGGGATTAAAGTGAGCACAAAATGCACAAGTCATTGACCACTATTCTATGTGACCACTAGTAAGCCAGGCAAAAAAGAAAAGAAGAAGAAGGAGAGGAAGAGGAGGAAGAGGAGAGTGAGGAGGAGGAGGAGAAGAAGAAGGAAGAGAAGGAAAAAAGAAGAAAAAAAAACTGAGGAGACATCAGTAACTATACACTTTGGGGAGAAAGATTTTGCAGTTCTAGTCTAAGTAAGTTACTTAAAAATAAGAAAAATAATACACAATACAAATATATTATCTGTATTATATTATCTAAATTTTCCAGTTTTCAATTAAAAATTACAAGACATGCAAGGAAATGGGAAAATGTGGCCTATGCTTAAGAATAAATGTTGTCAATAGAAACTGACTCAACATAGACACAGATGTTGGATTAGCAGTCAAAGATTTCAAAGAAGCTACTATAAATATGTTCAAAGAATTAAAGCAAGTTGTAATGATGATAAGTCAAAAAATGGGGAATTTCAACAGAGAAACAAACTACAAAAGAAAAGCAAATAGAAATTCTAGAGTTGAAAAGAACAAAGACAAAAGTAAAAAATTCTCTAGATTGACTCAGTAATAGACATGATACTGCAAAAGAAAAATCAGTGTACTTACAGTTTGATCGATAGTGATAAAAGAAATTTTCACATTTTGAGGTATGGGAAACTCATTCTGGCTTACACATGAGTTAACTTGAATTTTATTTTAACTAAAACACCCTGTTTGTGGCCAAACATACATTATACATCTGCTTTAATTATTAAAGAAAAGTGGGTGTTGATCAGAAGTAAAGAATGTCCATGTTAAAAATAAAGATTAAATGTCTCCCTTCCTGGGACACCAATGCCGGTACTTCTTCAATGATAAGAATCCCTTCCCAGGTGCCAAGGCCATACTGACTTGCTGTGTATGTGCTGATTTTTGTTGTTGCTGTTGTTTTGTTTTGTTTTGAAACCTTAAACATTGTACCCCTAACTTGTTTGATGTTCTTTGTTCTGACAAGATATAAAACTGTGCTGAAAACCACGTTTCTCCAGAGCAGCTCCTCAGAGTTATCTGAGAGTTGTCTTCCGGGTTTCAGTCCTCAGTTTGGCTCAAATAAAACTTTTCTATTCCTATTATAGATTTTTTTATTGATAATTTTTGAGGACAATAGAAAATAGTCCATAAAGCAGAGAGAAAAAATTATTGAAGTAAAAAAACAAAGCCTCTGTGACCTGTGAAACAATCTCAAGCACTATGTATATAATAACATAGTTGTAATGTTAATAGAAGGTAATAGAAGGATAGGAGAAAGGAATTGAAGAAACTACTTGAATAAATAATTGGTAAAAGCTTTCTAAATATGATTTTACAGGCATATTGTTCCAAATAATTTATGTAGAATTACCAACCCTTAAGGAGGCAGATCATAACTCTTCATGCCCTAAGTGTAGGCTACATGTAATGATTTTCCTTCAAAGAATACAGTATGGAAAGAGAGGGGGGAAAATAACTTTAGAGTGGTGAAACTTTACAAACACTATCTAAATCCAGGTGATCAAGTTTAACATCAACAATGATAAATCATATTGATCGTTTACACCCTTAATGTGATGTGATGAGAATGGTAATCTATCTCTGTTATCTTTCTCCCCAAGACACATTACCCCAGTCCAATAGTGGGAAAAACATCAGACAAATCTCAATTGAGGGACATTTTACAAAATATCTGATCAATAACCCTTGAAAATGTCAATGTCATCAAAAACAAGAAAAGCCTAAAAAACCACCAAAACGAAGAGGTCTTAAGGAGACATGACTAATCAATGTAATGCGGTATCCTGGATGGGATCTTGGGATAACCAAAGGACATTAGAGAAAAACTGTGGCAATTTAAAAAAAATTTGGACTTTAGTTAATAATAATGTGTCAATATTGGTTCATTAATTGTGACAAATATACCATACTTATGTGAGATGTTAATAATAAGAGAAACAGTATGGTCTATTTGAGAACTCTCTATACTATTATACATCCCAATAATTCTTTCAAACTAAAACTGGTCTAAAATTAAAAATTCATTTTAAAATGGGGGAAAAATTGATTTACAGATCCAAGCTTCTCAAAACTTTCAGGTAGAACAAAGGCACAGTGGTCCACGTCATGACAATCATATTCAAACTGCTGAATGACAGAGGTAAAATTTTGATAGCAGCGAAAGAAAAACTGAAAATTACATACGGGGAAACAAGAAATAATAACTGTTAAAGATTTGATATCAAGACAAACTGTATCTTTAGAAATAATCTTAAATTTAGATTATAGTAGTAAAATAAGTTAAAAAAATAGTCGTATTATTTGTGTCAAAAAAACCATATATTCCTCGTGAGTCTTAGCCCACGAAAGTTTTGGAAGTTAAAGATTCTCTCAATATAAGACTCTCACACCTTGGGTTTATAATGTTTTTTTTCTTCACAGATTTTTCTCCTCTTCACATATGTCTTCAGCTAGTTTGACACAGAGAATGAATGTACTTAAAGACAAATAATCATTCTTTTACAATATTACTACACTATATTTCCCCAGTTCAATAATATTTTGCAGATTTTTTATTCAGACAATTGTAGATAAAGGCAAAGAAAAAGCAGAAATCAGTTAACCCTGCTTGAATTGTGCAGATAATGGAGAATCATTAGTGTTTTTAGAGAAGAAAATGATAAGATAAAAGATGTACTGTGAGGAGATTAATCTAGCAGTCTGTGTGTATGGGATAAATTAATGTTTGAGGGAATGAGAATCAGTTAGTAGAGATATGTTAAGAAGTAATTTTGTGACAATACGAGAATGACCTGAATTGAATTAGAAAGAATAATAGATGCTTTATAGAATGCAAAAAATGAAGTAGAGAATGCTTAGACCAAAGTAAAAGAGAGAATGAGTCATAGGAAAAATGGGAAACTGTGAACAGATATCACTATGCAAAATTCCCTATGATCTGATCCCAAATAACTTCTCCTGCCTGATCCTTTTCCTTCTTTACTTAAATCCAGTGCTCCTGCCACAGAATTATGTGCTGTTTTCTAATTATGCCATGAACTTGTCATCTCTGAGGACATTTACTCGAGACATTCCCTACGATTTGGCATGCACAGAACTTCTACACTCAACTGGATCATTCATTATTTGAGTAATATTAAATAGATATTTATTAAGTTACTACTTGAAGACAAGGTACTATGTTTTGTGGCCAGAAGCTTAGGGAAGTCAACTAGCAAACAAAGGATTCTAGTAGAGCACAGCCAGTGATATTATAAAGGTGTGTAAAAGCATAGTGCAAAAGCACCAGTGCTGGTAGGTGGGCAAGAACCAGTGAACTGGAGATAAAGAAAAAGGACAGAGAGACCTTGTTTCAATGAACACAAGTTTGATCTTATCCTTCAAGATCCTTTTTTGTAAATTTGACTAATAACAAAAACCACCAAGGCTGCTGAAGAAGGGTAAATCTGTCATGGAGACTTTTAATGAGACTTTGAAGAATTTTAAACAAGGAAAACTACATAGTCAAGTTTAGATGTTGGAAAATGATTTTGGCAGATACATGTAGGAAGAATTGAGGGATGTTGACTTTGGAAGCAGAAGGTTAGTTGGGAGAAGAAATTTAGGCATCTAGAGTTGTAAGATTGGAGATAAAGGGGAAGATATTTGTAATATGTATTTATTTAGAGGTGGTATGAATGACACCTGCTCAATGAGACTTTCATTGATAATCTTTAGGTAGAGGGAATCTCCCTCTTGAATCATTGCATCCTGCTCATGCAGCTTAAAACATATTGCTATGAATGATCAAATATATTCATTTACATTTTGCATCACTGCCATCTTCCCCTCCCACACACACGTAGGTGTGTCTCTGTGTATGTGCACAAATGCACATGCATGTATTAGTTTATCATTTTTTGTGGATGTAAGATCAAATTTATCCAGAAATTAAATGTTGTATTGAATTGCTGCTCAACTTTACTGAATATTTGAATTAACTAAACCAACATGATTATAAGGGTAGCTCTTAAAAGAAAACTTTGATGGAGAATAGGTCTGTGTAACAGGCTAGAATTCAGCTTCAGAGTTCTGGCTGAGTCACTATTCTTTTTTAAACATTTTACCCTTTTTTCCCAAGCGTAAAATGGGAGTAATAATGGTTACCTGTCTCAAAGGGGTGTTGTGAAGACTAGCTAGTTGACAAGTTTGAAACTATTTCGAAGATGGAATGTACTATAAATGCTCCAAGGAAAGTTTTTAAAAGCACAATGGAATAAAACCCTTGAACCATAGCATTAGGAAAGTTAGTATGTCTTTTAGGCTGGCAATCTTCAACCGATAAAGAATTCTATGGGAAATTAACTCCACAACATTCTTTATTTTTTTGCCTCTTTTCTACTTTCTTCTTCTGTAACTAATATTTGCCTAGAGACTCAGTTCAATGGGAAAGTTCCAGTTATGCTATATTTTGAAATAGATGTTACTCATAAAGAAAGAAATGCAATGACGATTATAATATGATCATTAATCACATCAGAAAATTTAGTCTCTTCCATGTAGCACTATATTCAGAATTTATCAGAACTATTTTAAAATTCACTTTATCATTGGAAATACAAGGGCGTAGTTGTAGTTGTCTAGAGGTAAAAGTTTACTTTGTGTAGAAATACTCTTTAATAATTTCCCTAAAACATGCATATCAGAACAAGGTCAGAAGCTTATTTTTCAAAACAATTGCTTGTTGTTTTCTTTCAAATGCCAAATGAAATATTCAAAACTCTGAAAAAGAAATTATTTCCTCTAGTCATTCTGATTGAGAATATTTACACATCTTACACATTTACATACCCTATTTTAAAAACAGAAATCTATACGCATATGCACAAAACAGAACTGCATTTTGGGCAAAGTTTGTGAGAAGGAAATGTTCATAAATAGAACATAATGACCAACTTCACATGTGCTTTATCAAAGCTGAGACACATCCTCACTATTCTATGTTCAGCAATTTAGGATATAAGCCCATGAATCTGACTTTTCAATCTTTACCAAAAACAAGCAAGCAAAAACTGAGATCAGAAAAAAAATCAAATTTCTTCGTAGAAATAAGCATTCTACATCTTTAATTCACTAGTTCTTGCCACAAAGAGCATGACAGACTTTGACTGTTAGGTTTTCAACCTGGATGGTAAAGTCAAAGGGGCGTATTTATTTCTTAACTATATTATAGTACATGATTAAAATAGCAGAGCAGAAAATCCCAAAATCTAAAATATATTTACTTATTTTTAACAAGTAAACTTATTTACATTAAGATGTTTTCGCCTTAAATCTGTATTAATAGTGTTCATTGAAAGTGTCTTCTGTTTTTAATGATCAGTGAGATGTTCATTAGATACTCAGTAAATACAAGTATCACCCGCTTTTCAAAAGTTCGCTTTACGCCGCTTTGCTTTTACAAAAGCCCCACGTTAGTACCTGTTTACGTTAACCAAAAGAAATCTGAAGAGGATTTTTGCCTTTATGAAAAAGGACAATAAGCGAAATAATGTTCAGCCTTTCTTTTTTTTTTTTTCTTTTTTCTTTTTTGCAGTGAGCCTTTACAGAGGCAGTGCAAACTCCTAGCAGCAGTGAGATTTACACCACCACGCTCCTTCCCCAGCGTCTATACTCAGTATCTCAGCATAAAGCCGCAATAGCTTGGAACTGTGTCTGTGAGCATCTGTGTTCTATGCTGATTTATTTTGTGCATTCATTATCAAGATGTGTCCTAAGGTAATTGCTTCTTCGATTTATGCCAATTTGGTTATGAAAGGTTTCATAGGAGTGCTCTACTTTCGAAAAGCGGGGGGAAACCTGTACCTAGAAATTAGGTAGGCACCAAGGTGAGTACAGTCGAATGATGTGACCGTATCCCTGGCAGCCAGTAATTTAGTTAAGAGTAGACTAATAACAGATGGGGATATATCAACAAATAAGTAATAAACTCTGTTGGTGACTCTAGCACAAGTATGTGATGTAGAGAAACTAGAAATGAGCTTTGCTAAGAAAATAGGCTTTAGAACAATTGCAATAGTTTGATGGGCTGAAGAAAGAATAGTGGGAATTTCAAGTAATGATTAAGAGCAAGTTGTCTTCCTTGGTTAAATTTATTCCTAAATTTATTATTCCTGTTGATGCAATTGTTAATGGGTTTTCTTAATTTCTTTTTCTGACAGTTCATGTAGTGTACAGAAATGCAAATAATTGTGTATATTGCTTTTGAATCTTCCACTTTTACTGAATTTGTTAATTTTAACAACTTTTTCGTGAGTCTGGAAGAAAATATTTGCAAATAATATATCTGATAAGGGGTTAATATCTCAAAATATATAAAGAAATCACACAACTCAATAGCAAAAACAAACAATCCAACTAAAAAATAGAGGAACTGAATAGACATTTTTCCAAAGAAGATATGCAAATGGCCAACTCGTACATGAAAAGGTGCTCAACATCACTAATCATGAGAGAAATGCAAGCTAAACTATTTTCACTATATATATTTCAAATCATCATGATGTACTATTAAATGTCATAATTTTGTCAATTATATCTCAATAAAGCTGAAAAAAGAGCAAATTGAAAGTCAGAGAACTAAAAAAATCTACATTTTAAGAGTGGAAAGCAGTCAGGATACACAAATAATCAAATGGAATAGCTATAGTAGACTTGAGTTAGACAGACAATGAGTAAGTTCTAGAGAATTAGATAAATCGAATGCAAGGCTGTTGAGCATTTCTGTTTTAACCAGCACTGTATTTCCAGCCCCTAGAATGTTTTCACCCTATAGTAGGAGTCGAATAAATATTTGTTGACTCAATAAACAAATGAAACATTGATTTGTAACTTGAAGTGGTAAGCAGTATGGATCAATTGTAGCTCCTTGAGCGGCAGAGTGGCAAGATGAAGTATGTTTAGAAAGCTTATTTTGGCAGTGGTTATGTGAGATGACACTCGCGGAATAATTACATGGCACTGTTGATGGAACCATTTCTATTGCAGGTTGTTGCTTAACTCAGCCATCTTTTGAACATCTCATCATCTAGGCTTTCAAATGCAGAAAAATCCAACATTACAAATACTATCAATTGAATCAATCTGACATTTATGCCTTATGATATCTTGCTGAGCTATCACAGCATTTGCATTATACATAAGCAGTGAACCAAGAAGGAAAGGCTTTGTATCCACTACATTTGGCAGCAAAGCTATAAAAAACAAATCCACTCTACATTTATATTAAAGTTGACATCAGTGTGCCTGTGCCTGCAGAAAATGGAGGGCCAAAGAAGAAAATGTGTTGGGCCTTGAATTTGTCTTAAAACAAAGTGAACAAAATTAAAACTAAGACAAAAGGATAAAAAGAATAAACCATAAATATTCTGCCCTTTCATTATAAATATGTTTGTCAACATACAGCCTAATTTTGAAAGCATCAAGAAGCAAGAGGCTTAACTTTCAAATAGTTGTCCTGATAATTTTTTAAAAGATAACAAATAACTAATTACTTGTTATTCTTCAGTTTCATCTCATTTTCCTTGCACTAAATAGGTTCAGAGTTATGATAATCTAGATGTCCTTATTTTATTATCATCATTATTAGTAAAAATTGTGAATCCTATTATTATATTAGTTATATTTTTGTTACTGGGATAACAAAAATTTTCACTAACATCTGTATAAAGCTCTATTTTCACAGACATGATTTCAATTAGCCTCAGTAAGCAAGGTGTTTGAATGGGGCACATGTTGTTATCTTTATTTTATACAAGGGTAATCTACTAATCAGAAGTACTAGGTAATTCCATGTCACCCAATCATTAAAGAACTAGAGTATTTTAAGTCCTCATTTATTTTACTTCACCACATGGCATTTTTTCCTACTACTTTGCTTTCACTAGGGACCTCTTTTCCTCCTTTAATTTCTGGCCAAAGTTAAAATTTATCACTGACATACTGAACTTGTCCAAATTCATTATTGACCTAATTGAGAATAAAACATTTTGTCTCAGCTTAAATGGGTGAAATTCTACTTTATATTCAACATGGGAATAGAAGAGCTGTATTAGATAGGTTAATTATTACCCTGCGTAAACATGTACACTATAATACAGCCTTAAAATTTTCCTCACTCTTCTGATAAAAGGGAATTTAGAAGCAAAGAAGATCAAAGGGGCAATTTGCAAATTTTTTCTGAAGCCATATTTTAACCTGTGTGTATCGCTAAACCTTGGCATAAATAGTTCTCTATGCTTTCCTAACTAGTAACAAATTCAGATAATTAACATTGTGCTACTCTATAGAGAAGTTCTTATCTTCACTCTTTATCTATTTGACTAATCAATATTGGTACCAAATATTAGCTCCTAATACAAGGATTTCAAAAGATATTGTCTGCTATACAAGTGAAATCGTCACTCTAAAGTATTAGAGTTTAATTACTACACAAATGGTAAAAAATGGCAAAAAAAAATAGCTTCTATACAAATAATAAGCTCCCCTTCCCTCATATAACAGAAATAACATAAAGATCTTGAATGAAACTATTAAACTATCATAAACAGAGTCATGTCAGAGACAGGAGAAAATCATTCTAAAGGTATAAAATTACTCTAGTAAGAATTGACTAAAACCTCATTAAAGTAATTAACATAATTGATTTTAAAAGGTGTGTTTTTTTTAACAAGTACTCTGTTGGCTCTGGAAACATCAGAAAAGCATATATTTTGCACATGCTCATTCAAGCACCAAGATACTTGAATGGCTTTAATAAGCAGAAAAATCCATATTTGGGCTATGAATGAATCAGTTTGTCTCAGTAGAATGATGTTTTTACACATCCTGATCACAGTGACTTTTTTTTCTGATTTTGTGCGTATCAAACACAGTTTTTATTGTAATTTGACTTTCTAGCATATGTACACATAGCATCTTAGTCATATTTGGGCCTTTAGTGTAGCTTGCTTAAGGAGAGGAAATGTACTGATCCACCTTTGAGTTCAGGCAATAAACATCTGTCTCTGGGGGCTTGGTTAATGTGAGCCTGCTCTTGTGAAACAAATCTATTCTTAGTGTGTTGATACATCCAGTCCTTGTGCTTGCCAAGGCTAAAGAACTGACTGGAGGCAGCTGCAGTGAACACTCAAAAATAATGAGGACAGATGAGGCAGCCTGAAGAGAGCCAACGCCTTTCCGCAACCCACGTGCCCAAGGCAACTTTTATCCCAACTTCAATATTTAGCATTCTGTGTATCCAGAATCATGATGGTACTTCCTGAGAATTCAGAGTTAGAAAACTTGGGCTTTTTCCAAGGTACTTAAAATCTCATTTATGGAATAATTTTATTCTTGTTCTAAGAAAGGCAATGACTGAGAATTCTAAATATGAAAGACAACATTGTGTTAAGATTCGAATGCCAATTCCTTTATTTTACATCCACAGGTAGGAAAAAAGCTTTTCTCATTCTGTTTCCATACAGTGACCAGAGTGATCATCTTAAATCTTATCTGGTAAACTTTCTGTTAAAAATCTTTTGAAATGGCCCATTATTGAACTTAGAAAAAAATGTATTATCTTTAACATGAACTTGCACCTATCTTGTGCCTAACTATCCATGCCCATCTCCCACCACTCTCCCCCTTTCTAACCACCCTCCAATTTCAATAACCTTCTTCCTGTCTTAAGTCAGGTTCCCTGGAAACAGACTGAGAAAGGAACATGTGCTCAGGAGGTTTATTGTGGAGCTCTACTGGAGCTGAAAGAAAGTGAAGGAAGAAGTAGTTTAGGCAAAAGTAGTCGAACAGGGATGCAGTTAAATCAAAGCCTCAGCTGGTCCCATAGGGAGCTCTAGAGCTTGAATGGCCTTTCAGTGTTATCCCAAATTGAGACAGTGGGCCTAGACATGTGCCTCCATCCTAAAGGGGGAATATAGATAGTGCCTCACAGCATCTACTATGTCTGGATTCTCTGAACAAATTAACATCTCTCCCAACTCAGGGGCTTGTCTCATGTTTTTCTGTTCCTTTTTCTAGAATGTTCCCCTCCTCCACCCTCCTACCATCATTGCCTGGAAGTTTTGGTTCATTTTTCAGGTCACTAGGGAAATTATAAATTCCTCAGAAAGCTTTTCTCTGATCCCTGAGTCTACATTACATATTCCTTTTAAACTCTTTCATAGCAACCTGTACTTTTTTATATGACATTAACAAAATGTGTAATTATATTTTTCTTGTGTAGTATTTGTGTTTAGTATTGCTCTTCTCCATTTGTATTATATTGTAATCTTGAAGAGTACAGCTTTTGTCACATCTAGATAGTTAGCACACAGCCCCAGTGACTTAAACATCACAGATGCTTAACAAATATCTTTAAATAAATTAATGAGTCATGGTTCTTTTTTCCCTTAGGCTCCAGTAATTGAGGACATTTCCCACTCACTATAATGATTTAAATTTAACTCTGTTGATTTTTCTTATGAATTGTATGCTGTTTGTATTAGAATTGTCTCTGATATTCTAACAACACAGATGTTCTCAAATTCGGCTGGCACTAGAGTCACCTGCAGGGCTTGTTAGAGTTCAGAGTGTTTCGTCCCACCCACAACGTTCTGCTCCGGTCCATCTAGGTTAGGGCGCTGTATTTACATTGATGTCGATGTTGCTGTTCCAGGGCTGGCACTGTGAAAACACTGTCCTAGGGAACCTTTCAGATGAACACAGTGTTGCTAACAATAATTTGGGCTATATTCTTATCCTTATGAAGCTATTCTGTAGGATAGGACACGGGCAATGATATGCCAAACTCAGTTTGAACATTTCTGACGAAGGCATATGTAGTGATGTGTAAAATTGCATTCATCAGACTATCAGAATTTAAAGCAGGAAGAATTATCAAAGTAAATGGAGAAAACACTATCCATTTTGTTCTGTAGAAAACAAGAGAAAGGCAAGGGAGATGGAATCACTGACATGACCATTTTTTCTTGGATGTCCACCACAGCCAACTGATGGTGATGTAAATTCCAAGAGCAGCTTTTGGTAAGGAGGTAGTGAACAGGTAGAAGGGAACAGAGGGAGCCATAGCATAGATGGGGGGCCTTTTTGACAAAAGGGAGTGGGAAGCAGTTTTATTAATCACCATAGATAAAGACAACTGTATCTAGACAGAACTCAGGAAAGTTTTTGTGTACTGCGCTGAATCAGATCTCAGTTTCCATTGCCTTTATTTGTACGTATACGAATAACCCAATAAAATAGATATAGGTATTATACACACACACACACACACACACACACACACACACAATGGAATGTTATTCAGCTTAAAAAAGAAGGATATCCTTTTATCTCCATAAACATGGATGAAGCTGGAGGTTATTGTGCTGGAGAAAAACAAATACTGCATGCGATCACTTATATGTGGAATCTAAAAACACACATCAAAAACTTGAATTCATAGAAACAGAGAGTAGAAAAGTGATTGCCAGGGGCTGGTGAGTGGAAGAAATAGGGAGAGGTTGGTAAAAGGCTACAGACTTTCAGCTATATGATGAATAATGTCTGAAGCTATAATGTATAAGATGGTGACTGTAGTTGATAATAAAATAATTGAAATATAAGTGAAATTTGCTGAGAGAGTAGAACTTAAATATTCTCACTTAAATAAATAAATAAATAAATGATCTGATGAATATGTTAATTAACCCGAAGGAGGAATCCTTCCACAATATATATGTACATCAAAACATCACATTGTACACTTTTAATGTCTTAATTTAGAATGAGGAATAGGCGCACATGGTTGTGGAGCCTGAGGAAGTCCCATGAGCTGCCATTTGCCAGCTGGAGGTCGATGGTGTAATTCAGTGTCGGTCTGAACTCCTGAGAAACAGAGGAGTGGCTGGTGTAAATCCCAGTCTGAGGGCCAGAGAAGGTGATATGAGATGTCTCCATTCAAGCAGTGAGGCAGGGGAAAAAGGAGCAAATTCCTTCTTCCTCCATCATTTGTTTTATTTAGGCCCTCAAAGGATTGGATGAGGCCCTTCCTCAGTGAGGAAGGCGATCTACTTTAGTGAGTCCACGGATTCAAATGCTGATCTTATCTGGAAACACCCTCACAGGTAAACTCAGAAATAATGTTTAATCTGGGCACCGCATAGCCTGTCAAGTTGACACATAAAATTAACCACCACAGCTATTTAGCAGTAAAAATTATTTAATGAATATAGAAAGAGCTTATCTTTACCTGATATGCATATCTTCATTTGGATATTCAGAAATACAAGCTAAATCTAAGTAATTTCTCGCCTTGTAAATTTTTGCAAGCCTCAGTTAATTCTGAACATTAGTCTTCCAGACACTATCCTTATACAAATTTATCATTTTATATTAGCTTGAGCATTGGCAATGTGCCTCATTCTGGAGTTTTCTTATCAAAATCTGAATTCATCAAAGAGTACCCTGCTTGCCACATTTGACTCTGAGGTTTTTAAAATCTTTTTCATCCTGACCGTTTGTGATTATTCAAAATCTATTTAAGTCATTCCAAGGCTTCTTTCCAATTGTCCTTTTTAAAACATCAGGATCTTTTCTCTTTAGAATTTTTGAAAGTTTTTCTTTAAATTCTAACTAATGAACATGTTTGCTTCTGCCAACTCATCTCCACCTTGTTTGTCTTAACCCTACATTTCTTCTAAGATACCTATAAATTCCATTTCATCAAGTCTCTCCTTATAAAGAGAGAAATAGCTCTTCCTCTTGTTATTTTCTCTTTCTCCTGAGAGGGCAGCAAATCCTTTTTGTTTATACAAAAAAGTTTTAATTATGTGGGAAGATACTTAATAGAGGTAGGAATGAAATCAAGTGGCTGTTGCTATACAGATAAAGTAAGGAGTAGTGCAGTTATGAATTTATTACTAAATCATCCCAATAAATGAGTTAAATTAATAACACATCAGTAAAATATATCAATACATTAATTAAATAGTAATATAATGAATTGATAGCAGAAATTAGTCTTGATTACATTCTAGGATCAGGACAATTTCTATTTGTTTTCATTTTATTTTGTCCTATTTAAAATATCTCTATGTCAATTTTTTCTACATTGATGAGTTTTCGTTCCAATTGTGTAATACTTTTCTTTAAAAATTTCTAATGACAGGTATTTTGGAAAAGACTTTTCGTGTTTGCGAAGTAAACAGATGTT
Source organism: Balaenoptera ricei (assembly GCF_028023285.1). Lineage (NCBI taxonomy): Eukaryota > Metazoa > Chordata > Mammalia > Artiodactyla > Balaenopteridae > Balaenoptera > Balaenoptera ricei. Next base: position 60,556,694 of record NC_082642.1, read on the forward strand.
TAAAGACATATAACATGTTAATAGAAAAGTTGTCTACTTTACTTTCCATGGCTTGTATGTATTTACTTTGGAACACCAATTTACAAAGTTATTACAAGCAGAAACATACTCTACATTAAAATGTTAAGAACTAAACTTAATTTAAGCTTAACTAAAGTTAACTAAAGTTAACTAAAATTTTGCAATTATAAGGCATATATTTGATGGTACTTTATTATTTTTTTTTAAAGGAAACTAGCCTTTTTTTTTTTTATTAATTATTTATTTTTGGCTGTGTTGGGTCTTCGTTTCTGTGCGAGGGCTTTCTCCAGTTGCGGCGAGCAGGGGCCACTCTTCATCGCGGTGCGCAGGCCTCTCACTGTCGCGGCCTCTCCCATTGCGGAGCACAGGCTCTAGACGCGCAGGCTCAGTAGTTGTGGCTCACGGGCCTAGTTGCTCCGCGGCATGTGGGATCTTCCCAGACCAGGGTTCGAACCCGTGTCCCCTGCATTGGCAGGCGGATTCCCAGCCACTGCACCACCAGGGAAGCCCTGATCGTACTTTAGAATCATGAGAAACTAGAAAATAACATGGTAGACTCTTATTTTGGTATATGCTGAACATGGTTAAGAGTAATTGTGGCATATAAAATTACAACTATATTTTAACTCCATTTCCAGAGAACACATGCATTACTAGGTAACATATGAAATGTTAACTATAGGTAAATATTTCATCTTTCTTTGTTTTTACTTATACACTAAACTAGTTTCTACTACACACGACTAAATATTCCTTCTAAATATCAATGATGCATTCCTATTAACAAGTGCTAATCAACAAATGAACACAAATCTCATGACATGTTGAAGCTTAGAGTGTGGTGAAATGACATAGATAATTAATTAATTAATTAATTATGAATATCATTTGCAAATTAATGTCCTGAAATGGGGTTAGGCCAATTCAAGATTATGTTTTCATAAAAGGTTTATATAACTTGCTAATATTTAAACTGAGAATTGGATGGAAGAGATACAGAGAATCAGAGAGACATTACAGCAGGCAGAGGGAACCACAGCATAGGACAGATCTAGGGTGGAAACAGGCATTGTTTGTCCATACAGGTGAGCAAGGGGGTGGCCATTGAGCTGGAGGACGCTGAGGCAGATGTTAGAGGCAGTGGTGAGGAATTTTCATTTTATTCTAAGAGCAAGGGGAAGCCATTGAAGTGTGAGAGGCAGAAATATGACGATGTCTAATTCATATTTTGTTTGTGACAGAAAAAGAGATCAATCACTTCAAGGAAACTATAGTTGAAAGATTCCCAGACTAGACAAGGTATAAAATAAAACTCTCAAAAGCACCTCAGGAAATAAAGAATAAGCATTTAGAACTTTAGAATACACCATCTACAGAGCACCGAACACAGATGACAAATGTTCCAGTTAAATAAGGTTTTTCTCTTGTGCCTTTCCCCCACGAGCTATTCAACTCTAAAGCCATCCTACCCAGCCTGTGAGTGGAGGGAGGGTGTAAAAGAAGGGAAACAGGCCTCAACAGTAGGAGGAGAAAACCTTTGAATTAGATGAGAATTTTTATTTTTTTGAAAATATTAGAGTGGACCTAATTTTACACCTACGAGTGACCATAGAGCTATTGAACCTACAACTGAGTTTACCCTGGGAAGTGCTTAACTAGATACCAGAGATACAAGTAAGACATTCTTATTTACACCTATTGAGCCTATCTTTGTAAATAAACACTACATTGGTATGCTGAAAGTGCAGAGGAAGGAATTGGTCATTTCACAAATTGAAACTTAAATTACTTTTTATATCATTTAAGCACAAAGTAACTTTCCTTGAACCCTAGGTTTGGTGTGTTTGGAGAACAAGAGTGCCACATGAACTGCACTCGGATATAAGCTTCCTGAAGACAGGCTTTTCCATTCTTGCTCACTTGCTGCACCTCCAGGGCTTTGAAGGGTACTTTGGACCTAGTCTGTTACTTAATATTGAATCAGCTTGAACACACTACTTAGGGCTGGATTATTCCCATCATCCTCAGAAATTTTCAAAATAAAATCCTCTTACTGTGTAGTTGAATATGATGATTAAACGTAGAGCTAAAATCCTTTAAAGAAGAAATCTATTCAGACCCCTTTCTAAAATATTTTAAGACAACATGGTTGTTACAGCAAAACAGAGCAAAACTCCTTTCTCAGGAGTTTATTCAGAAGTCCTCTAGGAAAAGTACTATTTATGAGTCTATAGAGCATGTGGACCTACAATAGCCACAGTCCTATTTTTAATGACCTAAGAATTTAATTGTCTAATAATAGTGTTAAGAGTGTTTTAACTCATTTGTCCGGAATTCATTCAACCCCTTGGAGAAGAGTACTTTGTATAATACCATGGAACATGTAAACATGTACAAATTAGTGATACCCTCAGGAATCTAAGGATTTAATAATAAAATTGGAGAGTTGAGAGCATCTCTGGCAAACTGGCAAGGTAAGTCCATTTGAGAGGGTCCTATGTGAGAATTAGTCGTCAAGGCAGAGAAATCCAAGTAGACAAGGTGATTAATTAAACATTCCCTGATATTACAAGGGGGGTAGTTTAGTGACTGTTACTCAAAATCGTGCCACAGTCCAGGCCCAGATTTGAGGCCAGCAGAGCTAGATAAGTAAAATGAAAAAAGTATTTTCACTAAATCTCTGTACTCATCGGTGCTGTAAGCAGTACTCCTTTGAGGCTTAAGTGGATAAAAATAGTTCTCAAGGGAGAAAACTCTGGCTTTTAACTTCTGCACCAAATAGAACATGGCTTTTGTACAAAAATACTGCTTCAATCAATACCGAAGAACTCCAGAACATTGGCAGTAGCAGCAGTGTTCAGTGAAGTCTGGCAATTGCTGAAAGATCCAGCACAGTCCAGAAGAAGCAAAAGGGATGGCTCGAGAAAAAGGTATGTATACCAGGAAACCACAATTTCTGTATCTCGTGGGATACTGTTGTACCAAAATGGACACCGCACTTGACACTTAGGGAATTTCAAAGGAAGAGGCCAAAGGGGGAGATTTGATGGGAAAAGCGGCTGAAAACATATGATAGCTGATGAGTAAATATTTGAGAAATGCCAAATATATTTAGATGAAGACCTCACAGGGATTGCTATGGTAGGTGGCTAAAATAATCATTGAAAAAGTTTCAGCTACACTGATAGGTATATCACTTGGAAAATACAATTTATTCATTCTCTATATTTCCTGTCTTTTGGTATGCTTATGTCAATGAATGACACCATCAGCCACTGTATTACCCAAGTCAAAAAACGTAATTATGTTAAATTAAGCTCTTCTCCTCACTCTACATACAGTGCTGGCACCAAATACTGTAGACTCTACCTATTAAAAATGTCTTGGCAAGTGCTCTAATTTAAGCCTGTTATTTCTCATGTTAATTGCAACAGAATCCTGAGAAGCTCCCTGCCTCCAATATTTGTCCCTCTTTGTCCAATGAGATGATTGTAAAAATCTAATTTTCATATTTTTTGTCCCTGCTTAAATCCTTTAAGAGCTTTCCAATAATTTTAACATAAAATCCAAATTCTCAACGTATTATCAAAATTCTCTCAAGAACTAGAATCTGCCTATCACTCTTTTCTAGAATGTCTCAGCAGGCATAATTTCCTGAATATGCTTTATTGTTCTGTTTAATAATTTATAGAGTCTGTTCATTTGTGTTTAGTTATAGAGCACACTCATGCCCACTGAACCATCAAATAGTTCATTCATAATCATCTTTCAATTTTTATCTTAAATATATCCACCTCTAAGAAGGTTCCATTTTTTTTACCCCCATCTTTAACAGTAACAGGGCATTTTCAATTACCAGTAGAAACATGAACTAGTTTTAAGAAACAAATGGGGGTTAGAATCAGAGGCTCAAATTTTAAGAAATTTGTCTAGTTTAGTGGTGTTGTTTCTGTTGTTACAGCTTGCTTCTGCTTAGTTTCATTCATGAATTAATTCAGGGGCTTAAAAATGCCATCAGAAGACTGATCTTCTGGACCTCTTGTCTTTCCCGGTCTCTGGTTTTATTCTTCTACCAAGTGTGGGCAATATGACCACTGGCAAACCCACATTCATATCATTCCAGTTCAGTAAGGTCAGTTCTTTCCCAGTATCCATGTCTCAGTCCCAATACCAGAGAAGACTTGGATAGGCCTGACAATTCCAGACCCAAACACAATGTCCTTGGAGCTGAAAATACTTCTTGACACTCTTGGGTCACAGGCTCATTCATAGGAGGTATATAGCAATTGACAGTCTCATAAGAACCATAAGGCGTGAAGATGGAACTATCCAAATAAACCAGAAGATTTGACAGATTAACACACCCTTCTATATACACACAAAGTTACCAGAGTTCAATAACCCCTTTTTCTTCAAAACCAGGGCTAGTCATATAACTCCTCTTTTGCTCTTATGGTAACTTTCATATACCTTTACCATGTACCATGTTTTTAAATTTCTCAGACTTTCTGATAGATAAGAAAGTCCTCGATGATAGAACATTTCTTGTTTTTTTTTTTTTTTTTACGTCTGCATCATCAATACTCTGTGTGGACTGGCAAAGAAATTAAGTATTGCACAAATGTTTGATAATAAATAAGTGCCAAAATCATAGCACCTGCACCACATTTTTCTCTAAAATTGCATTTAATTGAGATCTGACTTTCTATTTGCCTTTTTGTCTTTTATTGAGCAATGGAAAGACTAATTTTGTACTTGTTAAAATCCTTTATTCCCATGAATTGTATATTTTGTTTAACAAGATCAGTTTCACCATATTTAACAAAGATTTTTCCAGAGACAAATATCCTTACAGACCCTAATATTAAAAATGTGATTTTTATCAATCTCAGGACATCAAGTCTGGAAATTTTGAGTATTGTCATTTAGTTTACATGATGTGTTATATATTAGAAATAAGCTTTCTTTGTTTCTTTGTCAGTATCTATGTTGAATAACTTTTAAAAAAAGCATGAGTCTACCCAAAGTCACATCAATTTTTCTGATTATGTGGCAGAGGAAGATGCTTGTGCATTAACAATTATTAGAAGTACATTTAAATCATTATTCATTTATGGAATTGCATTAATTTCTGAGTAATGTGGTGATTCAAGGCAAAGCAGAGTCTCTTGGAGTCTTTTAGTTCCTCATTATATCAATCTATCATTCTCTGTTGCCACCCACTGACACCTCTCAATCTGAAGAAAAGTCGTTATCAGTCAGAAAACTGTATAAGACTTGGAAAAAAAAATAAAACAATAATTTTAGTTAAGGTATTACATTCTCAGGAGACCGAAAATATAATTTATAACTATTTCGAGGCTATTAGCTATGGAAATTCCAAAACACCTTTAAATTAATTTTTTAAGCAATAATACTTTTCAGTTATTTCTCTCATTCAGAACAAATTCTGTTTTTTTAATTTTTTTAATGTCTCATTAATGCAAATAAGCTTTACACTAACAAAGTTTTTTTTTTTCTCAAAATATCAGAAGGTTTATTATGCAGTAAATAAAAATGCTGAAAATGTTTAATGGATTTGCCGCCTGGATTGTAATCACTGATTCATCCATTCATGTAATGTACACTTATTGGGTACAAACAAGAACTAAACAGTACTGTTAGATGTTGGGCTGTTTAGTTGATATGAAATTTAATATCTATGGAGTATGTGTAATATTTGCTTGAATTATTGTTCATCTAATTTTATCATGATTATAACAAAATAATGTATATTCATTAATATATTTAAGAGGCAGTACAATGTAATGGATTGGTTGAGAGCACAACTCTGGAGCCACAGGGTCTGCAGTCAAAATCCAAAGTTCTCTTACCGTTAAGTGTGTTCAAGGCAGTGAAACATTCTGTGCCTCAGTTTATCTGTCAGACTGGAATTGCAGTAATGATACCTAACTCTGAGATAATTGTGAAAACTGTTTTAATTAATATTGGTGTTTTTTTTGTCAGTGGACATGATGAAAGAGGTGAGGTATACATTCTTTACTGGTATCGAAAGAGGAAAATGTGGGACATTGTTTGCTTCTAAACACATATGTTTATAGTTCGTATAGTTAATACAAAGCAGTTAACTCATTTAATATGAAATTATTTTACAAAGTAAATGTCTGACATGGTCTCATTTTGATAAGTAGCTAAGAAACAAATTAAGACATTTTGAAACTAAAAATCCGTCACATTTGGTTTTAAAAGCATCCAGTCCAAATGGAAACTTTAAAAATGAAATTAAAATATTTCTAGCATTTATTTTAAGTTTTCAAGATCAAGATGCATGACATTTGCTTAAACTGCATTTGTTTTTCTCTATTGTATCTACAGATTTAAATCTTGCCTCAAGACTCACTGACACAGAACCCACTGGCATATGAGTCTCCTTGGGAATGCTGGTTTGGGATTAAGATGATATTAAGTAATGTCACTGGCCACCCAGCTTTCGTGAGCTCTGAGGGAAAATACAACTAAGAAAAAGAATAATTCAAGCCATCTATAGAATTATAGATTTATACAAGAGTATGTAGAGAACTGTTTTTACGTAGTCTGGAGAAGCCTATATATTAAAAAAGCTATGAGTAGATTATATATGCAGGCTAATTAGTACAGAAATTGGCTCAAAATAAACATATAAATGCCTTTGATGGGGCTTCCCTGGTGGCGCAGTGGTTGAGAATCTGCCTGCCAATGCAGGGGACACGGGTTCGAGCCCTGGTCTGGGAAGATCCCACATGCCGCGGAGCAACTAGGCCCGTGAGCCACAATTACTGAGCCTGCGGGTCTGGAGCCTGTGCTCTGCAACAAGAGAGGCCGCGATAATGAGAGGCCTGCACACCGTGATGAAGAGTGGCCCCCACTTGCCGCAACTAGAGAAAGCCCTAGCACAGAAACAAAGACCCAACACAGCCATAAATAAATAAATAAATAAATAAAACCCAAAAAGTTAAAAAAAAAAAAAAATGCCTTTGGTTTTAGAACTTCATATTGAATGGTGAAGGAACTGTCATTGGAGACTCAAAGGGTAGTGATTTATATTGTTTGGCAGTAAAACAATTTGTAAAAAATATCACTTGCAATAACATGGAAGGCAGGCAATATTCTTGAATAAGCTTTTAAGTGTATTCAAAAAGGTTGGGACATAAGATGTAAGGATTGTTTCTAACTTGCTATGGGCAGCATTTGATAAGGTACTAAGAAAAGTGAGCTCAGAAAATAACTGCAAGAAAGGATAAAAGGAAATTAGAGGGATTCTAGAAATTACGGAAATGTGGGAAGTTGGATTATGAAACTGATTCTTCTCTCCATCCAGTAACAAATAATGATGTTGCTCAAGATCTTTGAGCAATAAAGGCAAATTTAATTCATGAAAAAACTGTTTGAATCAATTAAGCTTGTGCCCAATAGGTCCTTACAATTCTCCAAAAGGGTTCAAGGAAAAAGAGATTAAAGATATGGCTCTTCCACGTCTGGTCACAGGCTGTTTCAGGATCCACAGCTGAGCCTGAAGTCAGCAGACATGTTACTCGAGGCACTGATGGCTGTGACTCCTCCACAGTCCCTTTGTTGGATGGTGCTGGTGGCAGGACCAAGACCAAATGGGACTGTCACCAAATCTATAAGGGGACAGGGCTGTTTGGGGATCTGTAGCTGGAACCGTGCTGGTGAGCTTGCCACCTGGGCACAGGCCTGCCTTCTCAAAGCAGCTCTCTTCAGTCTTGAGCTCCATCAGGGTTTCATAACCTCCTATCTGGATCCCAAAGCTCCCACAAAGACACTTGAATCTGTGGATAGTTGGCAAATTATTGTTGCTTTGGGGACACATGAGCATGGGACCTCCTATTTCATCATCTTGCTGATGTCCTGATTATATGATTGTTCAAAATAATTTTCTTCACCATTCTAAAGAAGGATTATATATCTCCACACTTTAATATCAGGACAGACCATGTAACTTGCTTTGCTTAAGAAAAGGTAAGCAGGAATGACCTATATTACATCAATGCAGAAGTCATAAAGGCCAACTGGCCACAGCCTCCTTTCTTTTTTCCAAGATTGGCTATGTTTAAGAGATAGTTGCCATTTTAGCCCAGGTCTTGGAGTGAATGTAAACAATAAAAGCCATTGCAGATTTTTCATTCTTTTTAAGCCATAACTTAACCTGAGTTAACTGGTACTCAGGCAAACAGCCTCCATTGCCCACTTCTATGTCAAGCCTAAATCCAAATCTTACATAGTTTCACTCTCACATAAAGAGACAAATCCATATCACGATAGCCAAATTGAAGAACTAAAAGAAAATCACTTAAACTAGACTTTTGCCCAACCCAGCCTTGTTCAGGTTATACTCTAGAAAATGTGGTCAAATCTGTGGAATTGTACTTGATCAGTCAATACTGTTCCTTGCAATAAAGCATGGGTCCGGATTACAGGATATAGAGCAGCAATACTGTAGAGGCCATTACTTATCCTTAATAATCTAAAGTATAGACTTGCCATATAGATACCAGTACAGTGCCTCCAAACAAACTCCATTTGAAATGTTTTCTTCATTTTGAGTTGTTTTCAAAATTACTTATATTCATGCTTTGTAATTTCAATGCAGTTTTCATTGTGAGAGACATTTTCTCTTGATTACTTGGTCAAAGTCAATGCATGTTCTCAATAAAAATTCTTAGCACTAACTAATAGCAAGGTTTTATTAAATGCTTTAGAAATACATAGTTACTCATTACCAAAGCCCCATGGGCTCTCTTTTTCTCCTCTGCTCTACATTTCATTTTGTAAAGATTTCTTTTTTTTTTTTTTGGTTCTTATTAATTCTGATGGGATGAACTGTCACAAACAAATCCTGTAACCTAGTCCAACTCATACCACTTGCCACACAACAGGCCAATGAGTCAAGAGACAAGGTGTTGGGGCAAGAAAAAGCAACTTTATTCAAAAAGCCAGCAAATGGAGAGGATGGCAGGCTAATGTCCTGAAGAACAATCTTAATTCAGGGTAGAATTCAAGCTTCTTTTACGCTAGGGAAGGGGAAAGCACGGTGCCTCTTCGGCTCTTGGACATTCTTCTGATTGGTTGGTCGTGAGGTAACTGGGTGGTATTTCGGTAGACAATATCATCAACCTTCTGTTTCCAATCAGTTTGTGGCCTAAGTCCTTGTGGTTATCAGTTTCCATCTGCTGAGAGGCTAGTTTTTGTAAAAACAGCTTGCACTCTCATCTATGTCATTCAGGGAGGAACTAAAGATTCTGTGACTCTGCTATATGGCTGATCTATTGTTTAAATTATTACCAATTCTCCTGGCCCAACTGCTATATTTTGTTACTACATGTTCACTTTCTTTTAACTGATAACTCTTAAGCCAATCTTTGAGACTCGGAGGAGGCCTGGGAGACTAAAGCAAAAGCCTTTTACTTCAAAAGACAGGGACATGGGGGCTTGTATATGGTTTCAAACCTAAGTGGATTTCCTCTATTCCACTCTTAATAGTGGAAAGTATGGGAAGATAAATATTGATCTTTTTTCAATTTTTTGTTTACTGTTATACAATCAAACCAAACAGTCCAGAGGACCATGCAAAATTGTTCTTAATTTCAGATTTGTTTTAAAAATCTAAGCACTTATATAGTTTACAAATGGTAAAAGTTGGGCATAGATCTCTACATATTCAAATGAATGGGCATAGGATGTTGGTTTCTAATAGGAAAAATAATAGTTTACATTTATAAAGGGCTGATAATGTACGTGAAAGAGCCTGAAAGTGAGCACCAATGCTGTGTTCTCTGCTTCTTTCAGGACTCACAGCAATACAAAATTTTTCTTCCTCCTTTGAAGTAAATGTGACCATTTCCCTTGGTTCTGGCAAATGGAATCTGACTGGAATTGAAGTGGTCAGTTCCACATAACCTGTTAAAACTGTCCCATGTGATGCTCAGTCTCTTTCCTCTTCTGCCTATGGATTTTTGTGACATACAGGTGGGCAAATCAATGCAATAGAAGAACTCTGAATCAGTGGATCCTGTGATGTATAGAACCACCTTCCAGAAACCACTTATCTCCCTCTGCATTGAACGCAGGTGGAACTGAGAAATAAACTTTGATTATTAAGTCACCAATGGCCTTTGGAATTTTGGAGTTGTTATAGAATTTAACCTCCTCTGACTAATAGAATAAGCTAGAGACTGTTCTTAAAGTATTTTATCTTTTATCACAATTATTGACAATCAAATGAAGTACAGGCCCCTTTTCAGATAAAGAAATTGGAGCAAAAAAAAAAATGTTTAGTTGTTCAAAGTGACAGAGATGATGAATGTCAAAATTGGAGTTTGAACTCAAGAAGTTTGTTTACAGATCCAACTTTCTTAAACATTATGCCGTCTCTTGAGGCACCTTCAGAAGGCCAACTCTGTCACGGCTGGCAGTGGAATTTCTACTTAGGAACTTTTTCTTCCTTTTAATTTCCTTTTGAGTCCCTCAATCACTTTAACCACTCGATTTCCTTTGCTGTGTGCCACATCATTTTCTGCTAGGTCACAGTCATTCTGCTGTATCAGATTCTAATGTTGGATGAAGTTGGGGAAAGGCAGGGAGGGCTTGAAATTCTTTAGATGCAGAAAAGTGGTCTTAATATCACATTTCCTCTTCAGGTCAAAAAAATCTACAAACAATAAGCGTTGGAGAGGGTGTGGAGAAAAGGCAACCCTCCTACACTGTTGGTGGGAATGTAAATTGGTACAGCCACTATGGAGAACAGTATGGAGGTTCCTTAAAAAACTAAAAATAAAGCTACGATATGATCCAGAAAGTCCACTCCTGGGCATATATCCAGAGAAAACCATAACTCGAAAACATATATGCACCTCAGTGTTCATTGCAGCACTATTTACAACAGCCAGGACATGGAAGCAACCTAAATATCCATCAACAGAGAAATGGATAAAGAAGATGCAGTACATATATACAATGGAATATTACTCAGCCATAAAAAAGAATAAAGTAACGCCATTTTGCAGCAACATGGGTGGACCTAGAGATTGTCATACTGAGTGAAGTAAGTCAGACACAGAAAGACAAATATCATATGATATTGCTTATATGTGGAATCTAAAAAAATAGTACAAATGAACTTATTTACAAAACAGAAATAGAGACACAGATGTAGAAAACAAACTTATGGTTACCAAGGGGGAAAAGGGGGGAAGGATAAATTGGGAGATTGGGATTGACATATACACACTACTGTATATAAAATAGATAAGTAATAAGAACTACTGTATAGCACAGGGAACACTACTCAATACTCTGTAATGACCTATATGGGAAAAGAATCTAAAAAAGAGTGGATATATGTATATGTATAACTGATTCACTTTGCTGTACATCAGAAACTAACACAACATTGTAAATCAACTATACTCCAATAAAAATTAATTTTAGAAAAGAATAAAGTATTATAATGTGTCAACTCTGAAAAAAAATTAAAAAAAAAAAGAATTTATAACACTTACTTGGCATTGTCAGAATTAGCCTAATCTTCTAATGTCTCCAAAAGTACTGATGCTCAGAATCTCTGACTTATCTACTTCAAGTCATTTTACCAATAGCCTTCTTCTTCTATCTCAGCTTTGGTCTGGAGTTGGCTTCCAGCAAGATAAATTGAGCAGAGGAAAAAATCCAGGCAAAACACTTAAGCAAATCAAAATAGAACTGCCAGAAACCAAATGGTCTTGCTCAATTTTCCTAACATGATTTTAAGCTCTACTTTATTCTCATTCACCTAAATTCTTAATTTTACACATTATTATTCAAAAATTTCCAGTTGTGCCACTCAGTTAAGTATTTATTATTTCATTTATTTGCGAACATATTAATGAGATCTGCTATGTGTAAAACAAGTAGCCAGGTGATTTGGGAGACAAAAAGATAAGCAAACATCATCATCCCACTTTCAGGGATGTGAAGGGGAAATAACACAGGTACAGCCATAATTATAGCATAAGAGAGTGTGCTAAACTATCCTAAAGAAAGAACATTTTGGTATCTTATAGACCCAATCTAAATCAACATATGCAAATAATATGCTTGTAATTAATAGGTTTCAAATAAAAATTTCTCTGCGTCTTTCTATATGTAAAAGTGAGATTTACCATAATCTCTCACCCTCTTTAAGGTGAGGGCATACAAACATGCTTAATCCATGTTTCACTTGAGAATCTCTCCCTCACTAGCATACCAGACCAAAATGTAGTCTTTTGCTCATGTCTGGTCAACTATTACTCTAACCCTCACTCATAATAACTGGGTCATTGATGGACACTTGAAACCTGATGGATCAACCAGTGTTTCCTGAAACTTTTGCCAAACTACTATTTTTCAGGAAAGGAGCTCTAAGGACAATAGAGGCATATAACAATCAGTAGCAGTCTTGCTGGTTACCATGGAGACTGGTTTCCTGAAAATATTATTAACAAGAATCCAGAAATGGAGATTGATGACCTTGGATCAAGATATGTTTGGCTGCACTTTCTCAGAATTCTAGTAGATTGATATCCACTTGGTAATATTTACTAGATAAACACTGATATCCTTACCTTGATAGCGAAGCAGAGGTTGAGTCCCTGAACCTGATACTGGGAGGACATAATCTTAGACCTAAATGGTAGAGTTTTTCTCTTTTGTAGGAACTTCTAATTTCTCTTTTCTCTCCACCTTTCAAACTTTATTCAGGATGGTTTATTCTCAAAGGTTCTAATTCAAATCTACCTCTATCTTTCTGAAGTAGTAACAACAGTGAAGCTAGAGAACTATTGACCTTTGAATCTGAATCTCGTAAGAAAGGGGAAATCCACCTATATTTTAAAATCATTAGACAGACAACTCCTGCGTTAAATTGACAAGCCAGACATGTTTTCCTTAGGCTAATGACAAAACAATACGGAAAGCCTTTTGCTTTACCTTTTTGCTTTTATTTTTCCTTTGCTTTTGTTTTTCTTGTTTTTAACCTGAGGCTAAGTCTCCTACCCTGTGCTTTAGGCTATAAACTAGAACCCATCTCATGCATTTTCTTTCTTGCAAATCAAACATTTTCAAAAATAATTTGAAAATGGGACAATGCAGAAAGTTAAAAGGATTTTTTTTCAAGTGGCTTTTGCTTTTAAAGTGAAGAAGGCATATGTATGAGACTAATAAGCATTATAAGCTATTATTAATAGCACAGACTTTACCTGTAAGGAGACAGTTGCCCACTCTAAGTCTTTGGCAGGGCTCCAACTTGTAACCAAAAGTGGGGCCCAGCTGCTTGTAGTTCAAAAGCCAATAAAGAGGCAAGGTTAGTGGAAAAGAAAGTTTGCTTTATTTTGGATGCCAGCAGCCAGGGGAGAGGGTGGACTCCTGTCCAAAGGCCAACTCCCCACCCTCCCCCAACAATCAGTGGTCAAGAGCTTTCATAGATGGAGGGAGGGGGATACATGCAGAAATAGTACTGTCAGCTCTGACAGTCATCTTAAAATTTGTCATGCGGTGGTCTGACCAGCATCATCTTGCTTGTTGTAAGTACAGTTAATCTTCAGTTCCAGGGTGGGTTTTCTCCCATTTCCTTGAGGCCAATTCTTGGAATTGTGGTAGCTTATGTCATGGCTATAGTCTGGGCATCATGTATTTAACTTCTTCCACCTGCTGGGGGTTTCAGTATGTATAAGACAGCTGAAAGGATAGGGCTCAGAATATTATCTATAGCCCTTGAGGAGGAACTAAAGGTCCTTGACTATGCTTAATTACTAAACTATTATTATTTAGTCTTGTTGGACTGTTTTCCTTTGTTTCTGCATTTTCTCACTTGTCTGATTAAACTTATCCTTTGGCTAAGTTTTTCCACAGACAAAAGGCAGGTGGAGGACATGGGGGGGAAGGACAATAGGGTCCTGCTCCATTTCAAACTCATCCTTGTTTTCTACCTTTTCACTGGGGACAGTCCTTGTCAATTTTCTTCTCATTGGAAGGAAAAGGGTTTGAGATCACGGTAAGCTAGTAATGGGACACCACAGTGCAGGCATGCCAGTGTAGTCTCCTTTGTCCTTAGCCTGCTATCTGTACAGAAGTAGACACTGCAGGAGTTGTGGCATAATAGAGGATGGATTTTTTTCTACTCTTCCTCAGGCCAACTTTACTCAGGATTGTCCTCTGCATACTTCATCCCAGTGCTCCATGACCTACAGATCTTGCCATTGCATGAATACCCCTTTGGATCTGTGTGGTGGACCCAAGGAAAGGCTAAATGACGTGAGACATTGACATTCTGGAGGTTGATTTGCATGTCCCAGTGCCTACTAATTCCTCAGGGACCTCCTTATCTTTTGGCTTACTTGTCTCTTGTCCTCACTTACTTTTCTAGCATACTTCTCAGTCTTTTATTATGGATTGCCTCATGTATTTTGCTTATTATTTTATATGAAATTTTTAACTCTTCCAATTAAAAAGCTAGATTTTGTATGTATAAATCATGTCTGACTTTTTTAATGTATGCTTATGTTTTTTAATTTAAAGCCTAAGACAAACTTTAAATTAAGAATGCTAAACTTGAAGTTGACTCATGTAAATGGAAGAAGGAGTAATTGGTATTTACATTACATTACCTTACATTACTGATGGGCACTTACAGAAGGAAGGTAAAGTTTAGTTGCATTTTGCTCTTCTTTTAGTTCATTTAATCTCCATTCTTAAAATGATTATATGTAATTTTTTGACCATAGAAAGCCACAATTTTGAAATGAATATTTTTTAAAACAAGTTAAAAAATGGATTTCACAAGTCAAAATTTTAGATGTTTCCAAAATTGCAACTAGAAATTCTTTATAACAGCAGTGATGATTTTTTTTTTTTTTTTTTTTTTGTAAAATGGAAAGGAGGATAAAAATTACTAACACAACTGTGTATTAACAAAATCAATTCTTATGTTTGGCATCAATAGCTATAATGAAATTAGATTTGATAAGGGGATAAAGGGACTAAAAGGGAATCATGTAGACCAATATTTTCTAACACTGCTTTCATTCTCTTCTGTAGTCTTTTGGAATCAGCTTGAGCTATTTCAGAGAAAAGAAGTATGTAGATGCCTCATTTCCTTTCTACCAGCTCTTTCCTCCTATCTAGTTCCACCAGTTTGATTAGACATTTGGATTATTGTATCTTTGCTGCAATTAGCAGAATGAGTGTTATTTAAACTTTTGATTTCCATGTACTCATCTAGTTGCAAAGTTTTTATGGCAATTCTGCTTGAGGCTTATTGTATGATTGCTAACTAGCCTTAAAAGAGTTTTTGACAAATAATATACTTTTTGTGGTATAATTGACTATTTCCATGAAGATTGTCAAAAGACACTCAGACTTATACAAACTATTTTGATTAGACGATCACTATATAAATGAAAACAAGTAAAGGGAATAAATTTATACAAATATAGTGTGCTAAAATAATGTTTTATCTGGTGAGCATACCATTAACGATTGCTCAACCCCAGAGGCAAAAAATATAAGGAACTATAGTATCCATATTATAATGTCTATTTTGAGAATTGCTTTTTATCCTTCTCATTTTCATTAAAGGTGCACTAAGGATTTGAATATTGATTTCTTTGACTCTTTTATGTCATCGTACCCTATTACTGAAGTATGTCCTTTATTATTGTTCAAGATATTGACTGACTGCTTTTAAAAAACAATTATTTTCAGCAACTAATATTCAATACTACCAAAGATAGCAATTTAATAAGATTAAAGATTAAAAATTAAATATCTTCTTAAAATTACCTTATAAAGTGATACCAGTTTATTTGAAACGTCTTGCTTTTCTGTTGAAATGTATAACCCATATTCTAAAGTTACATATAAATATTCTGATAAATTTAGTCAGTAAAGAATAATTCTTTTCTAAGACAAGTCCTAACAATGAGTTGCTTGTTTTTTAATTGGTAGGTGAGTGCATCTGTCTGTCGGTATAATATTTTGTCATAATATCCCCCCCAAACTGATGAAATTATATTTCTTCAACTCTAAGACACTCATGTTTTCATAATTTGACATCTTTGAAATAAGAATATATTTAACAATCAGTGGCATTTTACTATTATAATTGGTAGATTTCTTTTCTTTCCGGGTAAAACATAAAATAGCATTGTCTTAGAGTTGACAAAATCATAGTTCCAATAAAATAAAGTAGTACAAATATTCAAATGAAAGCATAAAATATTACTTTGAGGTATGTCATCCTCTTCAGATTTAACTAATACACTCTGAATTTTGAGACTTAACTGGTTTATTTATGAAATTATTATTGTGGTTCAATTTTTCTCTTCAGTAAAATATATTGATTGATTTTTTTAAAAAGCATAATATAGAACTCTTCTTGGCTCACTATTTTTTAGAACAGTGGGTGACATCCTCCCAAATAAGCCATTTATTAGCCTGATTCTTAAAGGAATCCATTATTTAGGAAAAGCAGGATGGTTTGTTAAAGAAGATTTAAATTGTGAACCCATTATGAAGACATTGAATTTAATTTTCTGTTGTGAGTAATGTATATTACTGTACTATAGTTTTTTCTCTTTCTATATGTGTTTTAAGTAAGAATATTTAAAGCATACACACACTTAAAAATAAATGTGGTATGCATGTAAAAGTGAAACGCTCCTTGTAGAAAGGAAATATATATTTGTGATACAGTCATATTACTATCTGGACTAGGTTCCCCATTCTTGCCAAGTGCTTTGGAAAACCTACCCCCAAAAGCTCTGTGAGAGCTGATGTTAATCACAGCTCTAAGCTGAGGTATATTTCCTCAGATTGGTGAAAGTGATTGCTTCTGTGCTAAGATGGTCCAACTTGTGCGGAATTCTGAACATGTAACTTATTAACCATTTTGACAAATAACTGGAGAAAGAGAATTCTTTCCTACTTGAAATCAGCATCCAGAGCTTCTGCCAGCCTTCTTGTGACCAGGAGAGAAGAGCCTATTACTTTGGTGGAAAATATTTACTTTTGTGGAAAAATTTCCTCAATGGATGTTTTAATTTTGCAAAGTGTAAGCGAAAAAAATCTGTTTAGAGATAAAACAAAGCACGAAGCACTCATTTGCTGTACAAAATAAGAGACATGGTTTTCCTAAAATTGTAGATAATGATGCCTATGTTTCATTTTAGACGTTCTTGTACCTTTAATATTACACTATCCTTGAAAAATACAGCTTTTCCTTCTTGAGGTATGTATGTATTGAGGCAAATTTTACCAATAACAGGATCCTAAATGGCAAAGCCCACCTTAATTGTAACTCTGAATACTGAGTGCATATTCTTTCATTTTCTTGATTTTATTAATTCTATGATGGGGGAGGGGAGCAGAGCCTTCTTGGCTTTATCTAATGAACACACAGACACTATACAAATATAGATTTATATGGTAAATTGTTAGTATATTTTTTTCTAATTTCACAATCTTTGTGCAGTGGCCTAACTACTATAAATTACTGTAATTTTGTGTAATTATTTATATTTATAGTATTAAATTAAACAGAATTACCACTAATCTTCAAAACTCCAGCCTAACTAAATCCATTCAGCCAAAGAGGAATATTACATTTTATGAGAGCTAGGACTTAAATATTTAATCTCTATTTCTGAAATCATATCCACCTGATATATATATAATCTAAAATAATGTATATTGTATATAATGTAACACAAAAATTTAAAAGATTTTTTAAAGCCACAGTACAATAAAAATAATACTTTTAAAATACTTTTTAAATAGAAATCCTTAGGTTTTAATACATACATTGTGATAAAGATTACACTAAAACACTTTCCCAGATATGTTAATATGCTTATTTAAACAGGTCTAGAATATATTCTTTATCCTTAGGCAACATATTCCTTGAGGGCAAATCTGTCACAATTTAAGTATCATTAGAATAATTTACATTAAAAGGAGCCCTGGGCAGAAAAGTAATTAATGAGTATAGTTCACACATGGAACTAATGTTGAAATAATTAGAAATCATAGATAAAATTGAAATATAAGTTATATCTATTTCAATATCCTTTGACTTTTCATTTTCAATATGAATTTGTCATTATCTATCACTCAAAGACAAAATTCATTTATTCAGCTTATATTTTCTGAGCGCCAACTATATGCCAGGCACTATTGTAGGCACTGGTAACACTTCAGTGAATAAAATGGATGCATCGCCTGCCCTTATGAAGTTTCGATTCTATTAGGGGAATAGTCAATTAAGTATATAATGCAATATTTGTTTGCGATAAGCATTTTTGGAAGAAACAAAGCAGAGCTCTAACATTGCACTATATTAGTGAGGGTGGTTAGAGAAGACCCCTCTGAGAAAATGATGATGAACAAAGGCCTGAATAAAGTGGGGAAAAGAACCATGCAGATACGTGGGTAGAGAGAATTCCTTGTAGAGGGAATACCAAGTAAAAAGGTCATAAGGTGGAACAGTGTTAAGCATGTTTGTTTTTCAGCAAGGCCTAATGAAACACAGTGCTAAAATATATTGCCTTCTGATCTTTGTAATCTAGTCATTGTCTGAATTTTAGCTGACATGCCTACCACTGACTCAGATAATATTTAGCTCTCATATAACACAGATTTTTTTTTTACAGTGGAAAATAAAACAAAACATTTAAACTTTTTAAAGACATAGAATATGAGGAATAAGAAGACTTAGGTTGGAAAATGAGCAATTCGTTCTTAATAAGCCATTAACAAACAACCCTCTTAATAATAAATCTCTCTGTTTTACTGTTGTATCACAATGTGCCTTCCAATAATTCATTTTATTTCTTTACTTAATTTTTTTCATCTTTAAATAAGAATAAAAATTTTTACTTATTTTTCAGGAATGTCTGAAGATATTCAAGGGGAAAATAAAATTATTTTGATCTCATTGGAAAGCCTTATCTAAATTTGAGGTCAGTGATATTATTAGTGTGTTATAATTTTTGCCAAGGGGACTTAAAAGACTATACAAACAAATGAAAACTTCTGAATTTGTTCCTTTTGCTTAAGATGAAACAAAGTGCAATAAAAAAATTGTATTTGGAAACAGAATGATAATTATCAAATATGTGACTGTTTTAACCCCCGTTTCTTGTGTATATGTTGTTTGCTTATATGGGGCTTTGTAGACTTAATCTGGTTATGTCCAAATATGCACAAAGATCATGACTAAAAGTCAGCAGAGACAATCTTAATTTGCAATATTTCCACCATGCTATACTGTTTTACTATTGAATGACACACAAGACTAATCTTGTCTCAAAATTTTTGCCTCAAATTTAGTGTTCCTGTTATCTATTGCTAGATTAAAAAAACAAACAAATAAATGATATGCAATGGCTTAAAACAATAATAACATTTATTTTGCTCAATAATCTACAATTTGGACAGGACTCAGTTGGGACCGCTCATTCTGTCACATTACCTGGCATCAGAGGCTCAGAGACTAAGGGCTAGAATCATCAGAGGATCACTTACTCACATGTCTTGTACCTGAAGATTTTTATCAAGTGGAGTTGCCACCAGAAAACCGAGCATGGCTTCTTCGCAGCAAGGCAGCTGAGATCTAAGAGTGAGTTTTACAAAAGAAAATAACCATATGGAAGCTGTATTGTCTTTTATGACCTTTCCTCAGAAGTTATAATGTGTTGCTTCTGCTGTATTTTATTTAGTAGAAGCAAGTTACTAAAGCTAGCTCGTATTCAAGGGGAGAGGAATTTCATTTCACATTATAAAGGCATGATGGATTGAATCCTATGGCTGTGGCTAGGTTTGGAAAGTATAATTCGCCACAATCTCTTTAGTTTAAGTAACTATGAACCTATCTTAATTCTACCCCTCCATCTCATACTGTTGTGGCTGTTGTTTGCCTTATTATTATTATTTTTTTAATCATTCAGCAGGTAGGACAATTTATCTTGCTCCAATCACTTTTAGTGAGAAGAAAGTATTTCCTGGGACAGTTATGATAAAAATATTTATCATCTATTAAGTAATAAAGCTACAACTTCTAAGCGGCTATACTCATTTGGAGAAAAGTATTATAGCATTTTTGGAAATCTCAGTATTTCTTTCCTTCATCTTTGATGTCTGAATTATACAATATTTATTGCAAAAAAAGAGGATCATACAAATTAAATTCAATAATAATAAAAAACATTCCCAGGATGCTAAGTAAATAAATCATTGTTCTCTGTAAATCAATCTTTAGTTTGCACTTTATAAAAAGGTTTACATAAGTGCATTTTGAGACTACTGATGAAACTACTTTGATTCTAAAGTTATTTTCTCAGGAATGTTTCAAACTAGCAATCTCCGTTGTTTCTTGTCACCTGTAGCTGTGGCAAAAGACTGCTTCCATATAAATGAATGAGAGAAGACATCATAAAAAATTTATTTCTGCTGCCTCATTTTTCTTATTTATTTCTAACATTCTGCCCATTTACCATGAGCTTCCTCACATTTCAGAAACAGCTAGTCATCTCTGAGAACAAATTGTGCTACTTACTTCTGTCCTCAGAGAAAACGAGTGGTTTAGTGGGTGAGATGTCCGGAACAATAAGGAAAACTTGTGCCATGTATTCCTAACAGAAGAAATAGATCTTCAGTAAATAACTCCCAGCATAATCCTGGCAGGTCTCAGAACTGCACAGAGTTAGATATATTTTATTCTTTACATAACTTTAAAGCCTTTCAAAAGAAAAATCAACAGAATGCTGTTATGTAGGTACATAGACTCACTACAAAGTCCCGGAAACAGAATATTCATAACAACCAAAGTGTTTTAGTTATATTTCTACATAATTTAGTACACACACACAGACACACACATTGATTTTCAACTTCAATGACAGAAAATTCTTTGGGTAAACTGAATACAATGAATAATATTAGTCAAAGAAAAAGAATTTTCTTTTTTATACAAATCAAAGTGAATTGACTATAAAGTTCAATAAATTTTCATGGTATATATTCAGACTTATTTGATAGGACATTTACATATTTATAAAAACTTGTTACACGTATTTTAGGTGATTGATATTTTTTATTCTCATTACACAGATGAGAAAATTGAGATTAATAGAGATTAAGCAGCTGCTTTTCTTCCTCCCAACCCCCTAAAAAAGAGGTAAGGAAATAATTGTTCCCAGCAAATGGATTGAATTCATGATTTCATGAGGTTAAGAGGTAAAGTGATCTCTGATGGTACAAAGTTTGGGAATCTCAAGACCAATCTCACATCTGACACCAATTGCAAGTTTTAAGGCCCCCAAGACCACTCTTGGTTCAGTAATTTTTTAGAAAGACTCACAAAACTCAGAATAGCTGTTTCACTCATTGTTAGGGCTTATTACAGAGAAAGCATATGGAATAAAACCAGCAGAGGAAAGTCCAGAGGGCAGCATCCAGGGGACATCAAGGCACAGAGCTTTCAGTTGTCCTCTCCCAGTGCAGCAGTGCAAACAGCACCTGTTCCTTCCAGCAATGATGTGGACAACATGCATGGAGTATTGTCAACCAGGAGGACTCATCCGAACCTCGGTGTACAAAATTTTTATTGGGGCTCAGTCATGTAGACACAGTTGACCACCCACATGGCTGACCTTAGTCTCCAACCCTTGCAGAGACTGAGTCTATACTGAGTAGTCCAAGGTCCCCCACCATAAACAACATTGTTAGCATAGATCACTGGGCAGCCAGAGGTCACCAGGTAAACAAAGACGCTCTTATCAGGCAGGAAATTACCTCCTAGAAGCCAAGGGCAAAGGCTAAGAACCTTTTTGGTCAAGTTTAATCCTTTGCTGCACAGTTGTCCTGACACCATGAGTAATGAGGAGACGTGTACTCAGTGATACATATCTAGGATAGTTTGGTTGTATTTCTATTTTGAATTATAAAATGATCTATTGCACACTACCTCTTCACAATTTACTAAAGATTATTTCTTAAACTCTATTTTGTCCTAAATTCCTAATTTGTATACAAAGGAAAGGATTTATATAAATCCCACTATGAAATTATTTGACAGACTAATACAGTTCCTAACTTTACTAAAAAGTATACAACTACTTATACTGGGTTAGAAAAGACCTTATCATCACAAAAGCCTCTTGTTTTCTACGTGCTCTGAGACACCAATTTGTCATTGGATTTTTCAAACCGCAATTACCCTGTAGTGACAGCTCAACTCCAGAGATCTGTGCAAAGAGGCATAAAATAGATCAGGAGGCTTACTTTCAGGAAGCAGATTTGAATAGGAATGCTTTGTATTCTTCCAGGTCTATAAGCTAGACTTTCCCAAAAGAGTGTATTAATTTTATTTGAAAGTTGAGTTTATATTTTAGTTGAACTTATTTTTATGGGAGAACAAGTTTTAGTAGAACTAATAACTATAAAAAATTCTCTGTGACATTCTGAAATGAGGTTTTCAGATGCATTTTTAGTCACAAGATCAAATTTAGAATATAGTCCTGACTGACTCACTTGTTTTACCCTACAAAACTTTCATGTCAGCAGAATTTTCATCTTCATCATTATACACTGATCTATTACTGTAATGCATGTGTGTGCTTCAAATAAAGTGAACACTTAGGTATAATGAATCTGATTATATAGAGCATGTTTGGGTTAAAGAATAATACTATCCCACAGAAATACAGATTTCAAAGAGCATGAAGTTTTCATAGATAAACAGCACTTAAAAAATACCACTCTCAAGTGCCTTGGTAGAAAATCAAGGCACAATGGCATTAAAGTTGTTCTTTTATTTGGGGGCTTCCGGGGGCTTCCGGGGGCTTCCGGGGGGCTTCCAGGGGCTTCCCTGGTGGCGCAGTGGTTGAGAGTCTGCCTGCCAATGCAGGGGACACGGGTTCGAGCCCTGGTCTGGGAAGATCCCACATGCCGCGGAGCAACTAGGCCCGTGAGCCACAACTACTGAGCCTGCGCGTCTGGAGCCTGTGCTCCGCAACAAGAGAGGCCGTGACAGTGAGAGGCCCGCGCACCGCGATGAAGAGTGGCCCCTGCTTGCCACAACTGGAGAAAGCCCTCGCACAGAAACGAAGACCCAACACAACCATAAGTAAATAAATAAATAAATGGCGGTGATATGAACAACATATGTACATATCAAACTTAAAAAAAAAAAGTGTTCTTTTATTTATTTTTTTTAATTGCTGTTACCTCTTCTTATTAAATGACTATTATTAATGTTCAGTAAAAATACTAAATGAATTTATAAAACTATGACCCCATATGTGTACTCCTACTCTCCATATTATTATTTCTGACATGAGATATATTTTATGGTGGAGCTATTAGTTTTAAAACCCAAGAATAGTTTCTTTCATGCCCATCTCTTTTCTGAATACTCAGTAATAGAAATTGTTACATTCCTATTTATTTGAATTGTGAAGGGAGCAATTATTTGGGAAATGAAAGTACTAGGGAGATTTCTGGACTGAATGGAGATAAAGCTTGCTGTTGCCAATGTCAGATTACATCAAGTTGTTTGGCATTAAACAGTTTAAAAAGATAATGGATCTTGATTCATTTTAACATATATGTCTAGTCTGAATATCATCTGCAATGTGTGTCATGCTGCCTCTCAAATTTAATGGAATACCTTGCTTCCTTGGGAGTGGTACAGTATGTTTCATAAGCTTTCCTAGATACTTTTATATTGTTCATTGTGAAATTATAAGCAGAGACATTGAGTTAAACATAATAAGTGAGATTTTATATAAGGGATTTTGTTATTTGGAAAAAAAGGGAGGGAGACTTGGCCTTATATCACAAATACTTTAAGCTTTATATTAATTATAATTTTCAACTCCCTATGTAATAAGTCACATTTTAATCATATAAGAAGAGTCATAACAATGGGATAAACAGACATCATAGATGTTAGTCCAGGTCATATTTTATATAAGTAAGTAAAAGAAGAAGAAAATCTTTCTTTATGACTTAAGGCTGCAGAGTATCCCTGCTTTTACCAAATGGTGATGTGAAGAGCTTCTATAAGAAATGAAGTTTGCAGGCCTATAAAGGTAGACTAGAAAGAAGACTTCTCATACATAATTGTGTCACATGAAATTCGGTGTTAAATTGTAATTATTAGATTAAGCCCTCCAAAATTGTTAGTACTCAACTATTTTTGACCACCCCCAAAAATGTAAATTTCATATGGATCCACCTAATAAAATCACGAATAGATACTTGTCTACACAGTTCTTCTTTTTCAGACATGTTTTTACCCAGAACTTTGTCCAGTTATGTTGTTAATAAATGCTTTTTAATGATGAGATCAGAATCTGGGTTAAGGTATTTCTTAGAAAAAGTCAGAGCAAAATTACTTGATGTGTAGTAACTTGCAGTATTATATTTTCTCTTTCAATCCATACATATCATAATTTTGTCACCAGTTACTTGACAATAACAAAAATAGGTCTGAGCAAATATTTAAGCTAAGAAAAAATATCTTGAAGATATTCAGAATGTACTTTTTCTTAATTGAGGAGATTCCTTTATATAGCATCTGCAAATATCAGGACCAATGAACAATGTGATTTAGAACATGTCATCTATAAACTCCATCTATTGTCCCTAGATTAGCACTGGATTATTCCACATGTTCCATGGTTCCAGTATTGAGGTGACTATTACATTTTTGCCCCTTGTTGACAATAGTATTATATTTTATCTTATTGTGTTGATAGTGTTTTTTATTTGCTAAGTCTCGGATTGCTTAAAAAAGTGAAGTCAATTAGGTTTCACCAGCCCCTGCCCCGAAAATCTTAAAGTTGATGACTAAAATTTGCTTTATGGTTTGGACCTATATTCCTCTTCCTTTACATTATTTTGGTGGATGGCTTTTGCCTTATCCATAGGGTGTTTGGTGATGTTTAATAAGCCTAGAATTCTCCTCTTAGACATTTGCATTCCCCTTGATTGTGCAATATCTTGTGGATATCTCTAAGCTCTGGAAAGACTTAAGATAGAAATTTGTCAGATTCTACTTATTCACTTACTAAATTCCCATAACCAGGATATCATTAGTTTTGACACATGGCTTCTAAAAGTACTTGAGCAGTACTTGAACAATATACCAATGATGGGTATCATCGGTTGGGGCTACTTATCAAAGGATATTAAAGCCCAAAGTAGAAAGAGTGACATATGAAGACAACACCTAAATTTACTTCTTTTCTTCTCTTACTATAGTACCACACAGTTTATTGTGAAATATGGATTTTCAGAGTGTTGAGGAGGGGAATAATTTGGCAGTGTTGCAAATAATATAATTGGTAAGGGATCTGCACCATTAAAAATTTATTATTTTGTGAACAAAGCTTTAGAAGCCATAGTAGCTATCTCATAGTAGCTAGACTATATCAAGAAGTAAACATTTCTAAATTAAGCAGACTATACCTCTTTTTATTGTCAGAAAATTACCTTCATAATCATAATTGTGTAGGCATAGGGATAATAAATCCTCTAAGATAATTATATTTTGTAAAAATGAACTGTGAACTCGACTTCTGGTATGGCCAAATAAGCTTCTACCTTATCGAACTTCAGATTGTAACAATAATCTCTGATTTAAAAAATTTTTTTATTACTTGAAGGCCCAGGAAAGTAGACAGAATGAGGTATATTCTATTGGAAACCCAAGCTCTGGAAGAATAAAATAACATGAGGTGAGCAATCCATTTTGAGGGGAAGTTACAATAGGTACTGCCCATAGTGGCTAAAACTCTGATTAAAAAAATGAAGAATTAAAGAAGAGAGAGAGAGAACAAGAGAAAGGGAATTTCAAGTTCTCTTTATTACCTCTGCTCAAGTCTCTGGATGACAAATAGAATAAACATATCTGGACAACTCAAAGCTTAGCTAAGGATAAAACAACTGACCACAATTTGAGCTGTTGCCCAAAAGACAAGGTTTGCAGTTTGAATCCAACCATGCTAATTGCTTTCTAAAACAAACAAACAACAAAAAACACATCAACAGGCTTCAAGGAATATTATAGAATCCAGAATCTCCATAATATCACATTTACAATATCCGAGATGCAATAAACATTTTTTTCAAGGTGAGAAAAGCCAGGAAAGTGTGACCTATTCTTAAAAGAAAAGGCATCCAGCAGAGATCAATCCTAAGAAAACACAGATGTTAAACTTAGCAGACAAGGATTTTAAAGCCTATAATATAAAGCTTATTTCAAAAATGAAAGGGAAATATCACAAAAATGAATATAAGGATTGAAAATCTTAGCAGATAATTGGAAAATATAAAAACAACCAAATGGATATTTTAGAACAGAAAATTAGAATATCTAAAATTTTTAAAAATACACTGTGCAGTTATAAAGCAGGAGCAAAAGTAATCTTCAAAAGATTTATAGAAATTATCCCATCAGAAGTAGAGTGAACAAAATGATTGAAAGAATATTTAAAAGGAATTAAACTCAGACATACTGTTTGACAATGTTCTTAAAAACTTTAAAATATATGTGCTATTCCACAAAAAATAACAGGCAGTTAAGCAATATTTATTTTCTATGTCCCATTTCTTTAATCGTTATTCAGCAAAATCAGTTACTTTAGCAATCCTCATATATTTAAATGTCATAAAAATTGTAGAAAAATAAATATTGTTCAAATACTCCAAACAGTTGCACTCTTTTTACCTTATACTTAAATTAAAATAGTTTTGGCTGAAGCCCAAGAAAATATATGCAAGTACTTCCAAATGCCAAGAACTTTTTTTTCAGATGTATGGAAAAATGTAATTAATACTAAATTTAACATGAAATTGGCATTTAATTAAGTACTTAATATTTGGTCTTGCATTGCTTTTTTATTTTCTTGTAGCCAATTCTTTCCAGTTTCTTCATTTTTAACTTTTTATTTTGATTTTATAACATTATCTAATCCAATATTATGATCAAATGTATATATAGTCTATAAGTAATTTAGAAGGAGATTTTTAGCAAAAGCTTCAGTATTCTCTGAATCTCCTTCCCTTCCTTCTTTATGAAAAAATCATAAGTTGTGCTTTTACTATCAGCTCAAGCCTGGGAAAGATGCTGTAATGCAACACGCAGAGTAACTGATTGATATCTTGGAGTTTCTGATTTATGCTTGTGAAATCTAAAGGATTGGGAACTGTGGGTAGTCAAAGCTCTAAGGCTGAAAAGAGGTGGTTGAATTAGGGACTGCCAATGCTTCCAAATTTTTTTTAGTGGGGGTGGGAGCAGGGGAGAAGGGAAGAAAGGATACATTTTTTTTTCTGTGGATCCCATGTGAAGTACTCAAAACAGCTAGCAGGAATTTCTTTGGATTCTGACCAAGAGGCTGGCTATGAGGTCAAGGAGCTCTCAGTAAAAAGAAGTTGGATGCCAGAGGAAGCAATTAGGCAGATGACCAGGTGGAGAAATTGTATCATTCCACATAAAAAAACAAAACTGCAGGTAAAAAATGACCACGGATGGGGTATCTTCAAAGAAGAGAAAGAAGCAGACATGAAGAAAAGGGTTTAGCTTTAAACACTAGCCAAGCCCAAGAAGCACAGAAATCAATTTATGATAGCATCAGTTTATAAATACATTTTCTACTCCCATAATTTTCCACTGCCTCCTGCTCCAAACTTAAAGCAGACAAAAATAGCATATTGAGTAAGGGAGTAGGAATAAAAACTCTTAATTTTACTGGTTACACTTTCAAAAAATGTTATTGATCAGAATTATGAGTACGTGGTTGTTAAAAAAAAAAAAAAACTTCCATAATTACTCCAGTTATGTGCTTTCTCAGTATTTTTAAACCTTCTGAACAAAGTAGTTCATTGGCTAACTCTGTCCAAGACCGATGAAACAAATTACCTATTCTGAGGCAGCTCTTTTCTGAGTGTTTGGATCACAGGCTCTGCAACTATGTGCCACTACTAAGCCTTCTCCTTTGTAGGATCTTAGTTTTTGTTGTAATTTCTGCAAATCTCATTAACCCTCCCTGCTTTTCTGCTTAGATCACTCTCCCATTTTATAAGCACTTTTACATTTCATTCCAATACATTAGAGTTGCTGCGCTACAATGGCCCCTTGAATAGATTTCTGTGCTGTGCAAAGTCAGTTTTCTTGACTTTTTTACCTTTTGCTTAACACTACACAAATGTAGCATTCAGCCGTATTAAAATCTTTCTGAGATAATTTCTTTTTATTAGGAAATTTGTTGGTCTTTTGTACCTTTCTTCAAAAATTGACCTAGGATGACCTTAGCCTTATCTTATTAGATTGCTATATCAAGATCCCACCTATACTATTCAAATCACAAGACTTTAAATACTGCCCTATTTAACTCTCCCTCAGATACACTAAATCTTGAACAGGGATAGTGTATCATATTTCTAATGTAATGTTTAGAATTCACATCTGTATATTTCTCAAAGTAGAGTGTGGGTCACTGGAAGGAGTCTAGTAAATGTAAGTTGAATATATTGATATTTATACTAATTACGATCAAAGTTCATTAACATGTAAACTGGATAAATTGGTTGCAATTGGGAGTCGAGGACTAACTAAAAAACATCAAAACAAATGTGTTAATGATATGTAGAAGCCAGGAAATAGAAGCAGAGTTTCCACAGCTCTATTTGCCAGACAAAGGGAGACTTAAGGATCCTAGTATTTTCCATGCTGCATTATTTTCCTCATCTGCTTAGTTAATAAGACCATTTTTGGCAAGCTCTGAATCACCAACCTTGTCATTGTTACAACATCATTATCGTTATAGGGAAAACAGAATAAAAGACCTATGAGGTCAAAAAAAAAACCAATGAATGTGTTGACCAAAATCAAAATCAGCAATGCTTCATGTATACAGCTCAGTCAATTTTGTCTTGATTTCTAATGCATTGCCCATTCTATTTCCCAGAACTTACTTAACTCATTTTCCACCTTGCAAAAGTCTGACCCTTTGCCCTGTGCAGATGACAATCCTCTTTTTTACACTGAAGGGATCAGGAAATTCATGTACGTCATCTCACGTCTTCCTTTCCATCTCAAAATTTCTTTGCATTTTTCATGCCACAAGAAGGATTTTCCCTCACTTTTTCAAGAAGTGTGCATTTTATTTCCTCTGGTTTTATTAGTAATTTCCTTTTTCTTTTGCATGTTTTTCTATTCATCCACTAAATCCTTTTCAGCTTACAAGTTTTTTTGAAAGTTTTGCTATCCTAAGTGAGGTTTGTTAGCTGAAAGTACTCATTATCCATTTACTTCTAAACCCTTGCTTCTTGGCCTCTGTCACCACCACTTTATTAAATGGTTCTCTTAAATGTGGCCAGTGATTCCTCTTCTCAGTCTACATTCCCTTTGACCACAAGTAGCCATTGATACTACTGGTTATTTCCTTACCGTTCAGTTTAGTTCAGCAAAGAGTAATTGTCAACCAATTATGTCCCTGGAACTTACGTATCTATATGACCACAGATTTTTTTTTCCCTTTACATACATCCTTAAGTTGCACTGGTGATTTAGGGTTTCAGGAATTGAGTATCAGATGAAACCTTAACTACCCATGTTTAATTTCTCAGACAGAACGCTTCATCTTGTGCCCTCACAGCTGATATGTATAAGAATATTCCCTATGATACTTTCATGGGAAGGCAATTCACTTCTTCTGGGGGACATCTCTAATTCACATATCAGCTTTTCAATGAAGAAAGATTAAGAGAGGAACCTTTTTTTAAATTTGTGCTAGAATATTTATGAATTCCCTAGGAGTATATAAAACATTTAATGCTGTTTTCCAATATAGCTATTTATATATTTTAATTTGACTATTACCTCTAGCCAACCGTCAACTCTTTGTGAAGTTTTACTTTTTTCTAAAAATGCCTCAAAAAAATCTTTAAGTCAATTTAATCACTTGCTCCTTGAAGAGATAATGCATTTAAAAATCTGTTTATCATGAAATTTACATAAAATCACATAACAAGGTAAACTTAAGATTTCTAAAGGTTATTTACAGTAGTCTCCACATAGGTGGATCAGATGATGTTAGCACATATTATCTAAAAGTTTAATATTTAAAAAGTCAGACCCTTTCTTCCTTTTATGGTACAAAGATCTATAAGATAACATCCCCAAGGGTAAAATTTTACAAGTACTATTTATTAACTGTATACGTTTAATGAGCTCTATAAGTACCTATGATAATTTTCAAATCTCATGATTATGAACCACCAAGGGCATTTGCTATCAAGAGATTATTTGTGTAGAGTCTTTTCGGTACCTAGCTGCTTTCCCTTTGCAGATTTAAATAAATAGGCTATTCAGACCTACAGCACACCACAGTATTTATCTAAATTTGTGTTGACTATGCAGATGTCATTTGGAATTTTTTAAATGCTCCCATCAAAGCAAGAAACCTACATAATCAATTTGCAAATCACCCTTCATTATTCCAAGTTTAAATTAAGAAAATAATGCCTAAAAGAAATTCAGGCTAAAAATCTGCTTCTTGGACACACTGTTCCCACAGGGAACTTATGTTCTGTCAATAACTTTATGGCATCACTGCTTTAATTTAAATTTGAAGAAATGAAAGATGAGTTCTTAAAATTACACTGTGTATTTGCAGAATTGGGCATGTATCATTTTTTCTTTATGGAATATGAATCAAACTTCCCCAACATTGATCTAATTATTATATTTTTTGTAATATTCATTGCTTTTTTCTCAAACTTAAGAATGAGAAACCTAACAAAGCTAATAATAAATAATATTCGTTTGACCCAGTTTAATGGCATGTTTACCCATTTATGAGGCCTCTTCAATAAGTCTGTTATTAGACCTATGCTGTCTCTTGTGGCATGAGATGACAAACCTCAATAAAATTGGGCAACTTAGAAGTCTTTGAGACCTTGAACTTCACATTTCCTATGGCTAGCATATGTTATTGGGAACCTGAGTCATCTTTTAGTCACTGAGAGTTAGACATAAAGCGATATCCAGAAAGGATAGAGCCAGATAATGGGTGGAAGTCCAGACCATATGCATAAGGAATGGTTAGCAAGACATGACAAAACACTTAAGAGAAAGGCTAATGGAGTCCAGCAACAGGAAGTGTAGGAGCAGGCAAGAAGCAACGCAGGAGAGATGGTGTGCCACGGGGTTGGAGCTCAGACACTTGGTTCTAAATACTGTAGACGCAAAGCAGACGTGAAGAGCAGAATATGCAAATGATGGCCCGAATTTGGGTAAATAAAGAATCATTCTACTACCTAAAGCTGCAATACAGGGCAGAGCATATATCTCAGAACAAGCAAAAGTTCAGTTATGGAACTGGGACATGAAAGAGAGAGCAGCAAGTTTAACTTGATGAACAGTCATTGAATATTGAAATAAATTTTTTCTAAAGTATTGTACCCAGAGATTTGACATGGATGAGCCACTAGTTAGCTATCAAATATATATTGATAATGAGAGGTTAGGCCTGTGGAACAGAGATCTGTATAGGCTATTTTTATGAAAAAGTTAATATTTTAAATAATACAACTTAATATGAAATATTATCTATGATAAAAAATGAGTTATTCTTGTTCTCTTTATAAAGGCAATTTTAACATTAAAAAATTACAGGTCTATAGGGATAAAATTGACACAAAATAAATTGCACATGTTAAAGCATATAACAATTCATTTTAATAAATGTCTATGCCCATGAAACCACCAAAATGAAGATAATGTGTTTATCCATCATCCCCCCCTCTAAGTTCTTAAGTCTCCTTTTTAATGTCTCCTTCCTGCCACTCACTGCACCCTCATCTGGTCTACAGGCCAACAATGATTTGTTTTCTGTTACTATAGATTTGTTTTCATCTTCTAGAATTTTATATAAAGGAGTGTATACAATATGTATTAATTTTGTCTGATTTTTTGGACTCAGTATAATAATAATAATTATTATTATTATTTTTATAAATAAATAGGTATTTTTTATAGTGAGTAATGTGAAGACTTCAGATGAAATAGATTGAGAAACTGATTGGAAATTGAATGCAAACTAAGACCACTTGACTGTTACTGAAATGAATAGCCCAGTTTGCTTTTTTTTTAAAAGAAATTCACGTTCTTTTATTTATTTATTTATTTATGACTGTGTTGAGTCTTCGTTTCTGTGCGAGGGCTTTCTCTAGTTGCGGCAAGTGGGGACCACTCTTCATCGCAGTGCGCGGGCCTCTCACCATCGCGGCCTCTCGTTGCGGAGCACAGGCTCCAGACGCGCAGGCTCAGTAATTGTGGCTCACGGGCCCAGTTGCTCCGTGGCATGTGGGATCTTCCCAGACCAGGGCTCGAACCCGTGTCCCCTGCATTGGCAGGCAGATTCTCAACCACTGCGCCACCAGGGAAGCCCAATAATTATTATTTTAAAAAAATTATTTTGAGATTTAAATCTCAAAAAACTATTTTGAGGTTCATCCATGTTGTTGCTATGTCAGTAGTCTATTCCTTTCAACAGCTGAGTAGTTACTTCTAAGAGATTTTTCCCAGGAGATTTTCAGATTTTTTTTATATAGCTGATTGTATCTTCTGTGAACAAAGAAAATTTCTTTTCGTCCTTCACAATCTGTATACTTTTTACTTCCTTTTCTTTTCTTATTGCCTTAGCTAGAACTTTCATTACAGTGTTGAAAAGGAGTTCTGAAAGGGGACATTCTTGCCTTATACCTGATGTTAGTGGAAAGCTCCAAGTTTTGCATCATTAATTATAATGTTAGCTGTAGGTTTTTCATAGATATTCTTTATCTAGATGAGGAAATTCCTCCTATGTCTAGTTTTCTGAGAGTTTTTATCATGAATGGGTGTTGGTCCAAAGCTTTTTCTGCATCTATGTAATTTTTCTTTTTTAGCCCATTGATATGGTGGATTACCTTAATTGATTTTTAAGTGTAGAACCAACCTTGTATACCTGAGATAAATCCCATTTGGTTGTGGTGTATGATTCTCCTTGTGCATTGTTGGATTCAATTTTCTAATATTTTGTTGAGGGTTTTTGCATTTATTTTCATGAGAGATATTGATTTGTGTGTTTTTTTTCCTTGTAATATTTTTGTCTGGTTTTGTATTAGAGTGATGCTGGCCTCAGAGAATAAGTTGGGAAATATTCCTTCTGCCTCTATCTTCTGAAAGAGATTATAGAAAACTGATATAATTTCTTCCTTAAATGTGTAGTAACTTGTGTCCACTCTTTTTTTCTTAGTTATCCTGGCTAGAGGCTTATTAATTTTATTTATCTTTTCAATAAACCAGGTTTTGGTTTCATTGATTTTTCTCTATAGATTTTCTGTTTTCAATTTCATTGATTTCTTCTTTAATTCTTATTACACATAATCCAGTTAAGAAATGGATGAAATAATTTAAAAGACATTTCCTTAAAGAAAATTTACATATGTTGAAGAAGCATGTTTCACTGATTATTTCTACTGTTATCTTTTAAAGTTATCTCTTCTTTTCCTCTGAATTTTCTAAACTACTGTTAATCCCATACAGTGAATTTTTGAAAAATCTCAAACATAGTTTTACTCTCCAAAAGTTCCACTTGACTATTTTCTATTTCTCTCATGTCTCTACTTAAACATGGTAAATGCTTCCTATGCCTTCTTGAAACATATGTATTATAATTATAATAACTTTTAATGTACTTGTACACTAAATCTATCATCTGTGTCATTATTTTACCTGTTTCTATTTTTTAACCACCCCCAATACCACCAACAGCCATTGACTGTAATAATATTTTACTCTTCTGGTTTTTCTCATTTATTTAATTTTTCTTTCCTGTTTTTTCTGACTCCAGCTAGTCCTTAAATATAAGAATCCTGCACCTTTCTCTTTTTAGGTCTATTTCCTTTTTCTCTTCACAGAACACCTAGGTAATATTATTTCTATTCTCTACTACAGAGGTTTCCACTATGTCATGTATCCTTTGCTCTAACATTTTTGTGTCTCTAAAAGATTTTTGTACTATATGTGTTCTCTCCTAGTATCTATTTTATCTATGCTCTTTCTCTGTGTTTCTCTATCTGATCATTCATGACATATATATGTTTTCATGTACACAACAGAACCAAATTTTGTCCTTCCAAATCTGTTCTTCCTTGTACACTTATTCTTGGTCCTTCTAATAGATTATAGCATATTCTTATTTTCAGCCTTGTTCAATTGGGAAAAAGTTGATTAACTTTTCTAATACTCAGTTACTTCATCAGTAAAATAAATATATCATTTTACTCATTGAAACTTAAATGAACCTATAATATTGGACCATGCTACGATTTTATCCTCAGGTCTCTTCTCTGCTGACACTCAATTCCTTATGTGACCTTATCTAGGATAGTGAGCTTAAATTACCCCTGTACACTTGCAATACCCACATTATCTCTCCTCTGAATGTCCAACTCCTTTATATGCTTAGAATTATGATAAACATCCCAAAGTCTACAAATGAAGTTTTGACTTACTCTTATCGAATGTGCTCCTCCCACAGGCTTCCTCATCTAAATTAATGTCAACCCCTCCAATTGCTCAGACCAAAAATTTGGGGGTCAATCTTTTCTTTCCCTTTCTGCCCCATTGCCAAGCCAACTCATTAACAAAATGTGTTGGTTCTACTTTCAAAATATATTCAGAAACTTTTGACTTCTCATAACCCTCATCTCTATACTCTGGCCTAAACCTTCTTGATCTCCCATTCAAATGATTGAAAGAGCCTTGAAACATGTCTCCATGGTTCCACACTCTTTCCTCTATAGTGCCCAGTTATCCTTTTAAAGCACTTACTTCAACTAAACACCTTTCTACCTCTCTGGCTTCATCATCTACTCTTTTTCCTCCTCATTCATTCTCCTTCAGCCACTTGGGCTCTGCTCTTCATTTGCCTAAAATATTTTTAATTTAGGTATTGGCATGGATCAATCTTTTACTCTTTTCAGCTTTCTTCTCATGTATTACCTTACAACTGAAGGTTTCCTTGCCAACCATATATAACAATAAAACCCCTCCTCCATCCTGGCACCAGTTCCTCTCACACACTGAGCAGGAGATGAATTATTTTTTCAAATATTCACTCTTATGCCATGTAAGAGGATTACACATCCCTACCTGCTACCTTGTGATTTTAAATAACCCCCTATGGGAGGAATATGCTTGCCTGCTTCATTGAGATCACATTTCACTATATGACTTGTTGGTCAATGAAATGAGAACAGAAGTGGTAGTTTTCTGGTTAGAGCAGAGGCTTTACAACTCACGTTATGGTTTTCCTTAGTCACTTGCACTTTGAGTCTGCCATTAGGATGCTTTGTCCTAGACTGGGGCTGGTCCTTTAGCCTAAATTCCAAAATGAATACAATACACAGAGCAAAGTCATAGCTAGAGTAGAACCACATCTGTCCCCAGTCAGTATGAGGCACATTAACTTCAGAATTGTCAATTATCAGAGCTTTAACTGCTTTAACTGTTTCACAGTTAAAGCAATCATCTGGATATATTATATAATTTCCCTATTTTATATACAATATTTATAGGCTTCCTCACAAAAATATTATTACCATAGGAATAACGCCTTGATCTGTTTTATTTTCTCTTGTATCCCCAAAACCTAGAATAGTGCCTGATACACGGTGATACTCAATAAATGTTAACATAATAAATAATTGAGTAAACAATTGGATATACTTGTCTAACAGACTAATACAGATAATTCTTATTAAATATTTGGCCAATACTAAATTTTCAAATACTAAATTAGTATTGTTAGCAGTACCATGGTTTTTAACTGTTATAGTCTCTGTAGTGTAGAAATAAGAGTTTTGCACATAGTATGTACTTAATATAAATATATGAATATAATTAAATTGATATTTACCATCAGTTTGTGTCAGAGGATACAGAATTCCAAATGTGTTTTTGATTTATTAATGACTTTCTAAAGTTGTGTGAATTTTAATCTCTTTGCAGATTATGAAAGATATTCTTTAATTGACTCAAGCTGCTACTGATGATCTGAATACTAA
Source organism: Balaenoptera ricei (assembly GCF_028023285.1). Lineage (NCBI taxonomy): Eukaryota > Metazoa > Chordata > Mammalia > Artiodactyla > Balaenopteridae > Balaenoptera > Balaenoptera ricei. The sequence goes on from NC_082642.1 coordinate 60,592,907, forward strand.
TAAATCCCCTCTAGGCTCATATTAGAAAGATCATGAACCCTCATTTTTATTAGACATTAACAAGATCAGATTTGATGGACTATGTCAACAAAGATGTACTGAGTACTTATGTGCAGGCATCATTCAAGGAGCTGTGAAATAATTTAAAATATGATTATAGACGCATATATACTATCACTATATTGGGTTTGCTAGCTGAAAAGCCAAGGATAAAATAAAAATATCATTATATTTGAACTAGTATATGCAGTGGAATTTTTCTTTTACTTTTTGACACAGATGCGGTAAGAAATTATGTAAGGACTTTTGTTTTGGTTTTTTTTTTTTTTCTGCATAATATTTTTATTTACAGGATTCCAACAGAGAGTTGATCATTATTTCATTCAACATACACTCATTGAATGAATATTAAGTCCAAGGCAACCTGCTAGATTCTATGTACTAAGATGATCCAAAGAGGGTTTCTCTCCTCAAGAAGTGTTCACTTATTTCCTATAAAGATATTGTTAGTAGATAATGAAAAATTATCTTTAAAAAATAACCATGAAACTGTAAATTACTTAAGTCCAAGCTTATAAAAGTGGATTTATTTTTTTCCTAAAGAAAGAGCAATATGTAAACCAATGTACCTGGGAGACTGATTTCCCCAGGGAAGCCAAGCAGGTCCTGAGATAGTTAAATCCCCCGATAGGGTAATCTCATCTGCTTGCCACAGTGTGACATATAAATATGATCATTTTGCATATGCATGATAAAAGAAGTTTGAAAGTGAAAAAGTTTGGAAAATACTGCTTTAAGAATCAACAGAACCACTAAAGGTTTGGCTAGAAAATTACATCACATAGTTTAGCTGTCTCAAAAATGTTATATTTATTGAAAAACAATATGATAGACAGCAGAAGACAACACTGAAATAGGCAATAGGTTGCCCTGGGTCTCCCCTTGTCTTTGTAGATTTAAGCCTCTGAATTAATGGTACTTGCTTTCTATCTCCCCTCTATTATTCTCTATTATTATTCAAAAAATTCTGAACTTTTTGTTTGAATTTTTTAGGTTAGTAATAGCAAATGTTTTATTCCATTTCTGTGTGTGCAAGCTCCTTGTGCCTCTCTTCTTAAGGACAGTAGTCCTATTGGATTAGGACCCCACTCTTTTTTTTTTTTTAAAGGTTGTAAGTTTCTTTTTTTTTGTTTTAATTATTAGCACCTTTAATTATTATTTATTTATTTTTTGGCTGTGTTGGGTCTTCGTTTCTGTGCGAGGGCTTCCTCTAGTTGCGGCAAGCGGGGGCCACTCTTCATCGCGGTGCGCGGGCCTCTCACTATCACGGCCTCTCTTGTTGAGGAGCACAGGCTCCAGACGCATAGGCTCAGTAGTTGTGGCTCACGGGCCTAGTTGCTCCGCGGCATGTGGGATCTTCCCAGACCAGGGCTCGAACCCGTGTCCCCTGCATTAGCAGGCAGATTCTCAACCACTGCGCCACCAGGGAAGCCCAGGACCCCACTCTTAAGACCTCATTTAACCTTAATTGCCTCTTTAAAGGTTCTGTCTTGAAATACAGTCACATTAGGGGCTAGAGCTTCAACATATAAATTTTGGGGAAATATAATTCAGTCCATAAAAGGTACATAGATAGATACACACATACATACATATGGATAGATAGGTAGATAGATGCTTAGAGAAAGTAGTTTACCACCATCAAGTAAATTTGGGAAAAGGTAATCAGTGGGTTCTAAATCTCAGAGGGTTGAGAGTTTCATGGAAAGCAGGTGACTGTATGGTTTCATAGTACGTCCCTACAGATTGCCTGTCAGTTGCAAGAAGAAAAGTAGTAACTAAGCAATGGAGAAAACAAACGAACACTTGACTAGGTGATCAGAATTAATATCAGCAATCCAGAGCAGAGGGGCATCACGTGCTTTCAGATGTGATACCCTGAGAAAGACACAACATTACTTTTATAATATTCTGACTGAGGCTATACAAACTGAAACTAACCCCGAGGAAGAGTCAGACAATCCCAACTTGAAGGGTATTCTGTAACACAACTGGTCTGCAATCTTCAAACTCTCAATATCATGACAGACAAAAAAAGACTGAGTTACCGTTCCAAGAAAAATAAATAAAGATGACAACTAAATGCAACACATGATTCTGAACTGGATCTTGTACTAAAGGGGAAAAAATTATTAAAAAAAAGACATTATTACACCAATAGAAAACATTGGAATATAGATTGTAAATTTGAAAAACCATTGTATTAATTTTAAATTTCCTGAACTTGCAAAGTGTACTGTGGTTATATAAGAGAATAGTCTTGTTTTCAGGAAATACACACTGAAAACATTAAGGATCCAGGGGCATCATATGTGGAAGCTGAGGCTCTCAAACTCAGCTAGACATTCAGACTCATAAGAACCTTAAAGGCCACACTTGGCACCACTCTCATCAGAAGGAGCAGGGTAGGAGTCACAGCTTGCAGAAGGGGAGTGTCAGGCATCGCTTTTCTCCAGGAGTCCTTGCTGCAGCCCAGCATCTCAAAGGCTGAGAGACATGATCCAAATTAGGCGGTTGCAGGAACTGATGTAGCTAAAATGTTTCAGACTCCGCAGGGCCAATAGCTGCAATCAGAACTCCATAAGCAGTGCTTCCAGGGCCAAAGGATATGCCAGTTATGAGTCAACACATTCTGGGAAGCCCAAAATGTGGTTTACTATCGAGTATTCATGCAGTTTACCAATTTGAAGTCATTTTTTTCTGTAAGTATCTAACAACCCAGTTGACATTCCAACGTTTATCAGGTAAACCAGAGGAACAGAGCCAGAGAGTTCATCAAATACCAAATTTTCATGCAAATAGGAAACGTTTTTGTTCAACCTTTTTCATGGCAACAATTCTCAGATGGTTCATAAGAAATAATAATAATAATATGTGCATTTATGTGTGTGCATTTGTGTGTACAGAATAAACAATGACAAATGTAGCAAAGTAATAACTTCATGTTTTCTTAGTTCTTCATAGTCTTTAAAATTTTCATTGGAAATTCCTTCAGTAAACACTTCTTTTTTTTTTTTTTTTCTTTTGGCCATGCCTCTCGGCTCATGGGATCCTAGTTCCCCGACCAGGGGTTGAACCCATGCCCTCGGCAGTGAAAGCGCATAGTCATAACCACTGGACCACCAGGGAATTCCCAGTAAATACCTCTTAATTGGTGAATATGGATGTAGAGTCTTATAAATGAATAATAAATAAATAAATGGGAGTTATCTGTACTAATCTTGAATCTTTTCTGTAAGTTTGATAAATTTTCAAAGTAAAATGTTTTTTGCAAAGTGGAATGAAATATCAGAAAAAGGAGTTTTAATTAATGTTTCAAACACTGCAGCTTTCTTTTTTTAAATGATTTTTGACGGTTTATTTCTAAGCAACCCAGATACTATATGTAAATTTTCAGCAAAAAAATAATCTCTCTTTACTTCCATGGTACCCATGCAATGTGCAATTTTTCTGGGCTTATAGAAAGCGTTGACATTTTAAAAATCACTGATAAAAGAGAAAATATGGTCTGCTTAGATTACGTAGACTGATGGCGTTCAAAGAACGCTCACATGTTATTTTTAAAAGATCTATTTTATTTCTCTATGGTGGTTTGAACACTGTAAGTAAAAGTCAAATTAATTATGCAGATGATAAAAAATAAGGCATATTCTGTCTTTCCTAATTGGACCTGAAAGTCGCCTTTCAAGCTTTGCAGCCTATAATCTACAGCTCATATGGAATTCTAAACACTTTCATAAAGTTCAAAAGTGCAGTCAACTTCATTTCCCATCCATGAACATTTGGATTGACCTTAAAGCTCTTAAAGGAAATGAGAATGAAAGCCTACATTCAAGTAGTGAGGCCAGTCAGCAGTGGGTAGTCATGAAATGAGAAGAATCTCTTTTACTGATGTCATTCCTGTCATACTCTTTACTAATCAAATGTAAGGAAAATATGGTGTATAAAAGAAATAAATGTGGAAGTAAAAAATTGTGATGTTTTAAGTTCATTTTATATGGTTTAATTATTCAATGATGCCACTTAAACGTTTTTTATCATGGACAACATGCTAAAGATATATTTTGAAAGAATATTGTATTTTATATTTTCTTAGTACATTATAGTCTTTAAAAATTTCATTGGAAATCTATTCAGTAAACATTCCTTAAATATTTAGTGCATGTCAAAGTGTGAGAAATTATTTAGAAGAAATCAATCCTTCTGAAGTAGGTGTTCTCATTGCCATTTTACATATAAGTAAAACTAAGGGTAAATATTAAAGTCTAACCAGATAGGAAAAGAATGATTTTTAATATAGAGAAACAATACTTCTATTTTTCACCTTAATGCGTGTTTTAAGTTTCAAAAATAAAGTTTTGAATTATAAGGGAGTTCTCTGGTGATCCAGTGAGTAAGACTCTGCGCTCCCAATGCAGGGGACCTGGGTTCGATCCCTGGTTGGGGAACTAGATCCCGCATGCATGCCTCAGCCAAGAGTCCACATGCCACAACTAAGAAGCCCACATGCCACAACTAAAGATCCCTCATACTGCAACAAAGACTGGGTGCAGCCTAAATAAATAAATAAATTAATTAATTAATTAAAAATATTTTTTAAAACTGGCATTATAGGACTACATATTAATGCATGTTAATACACAGATGATCTTCACAAGGCATCAAAAAATCACCTCTATGTCTTTCAGCAACACCTCCTTCTTCTGACCCTTGTTCAGAGATGTAGATGCACATTTTTAGTCATTTTAAGTGAGTCAGAGATAGACTCTGGGATCATGTTACATTAAAATGCATTTTTATTTAGTATATAGCATTCCTTTTTTGAACAAAAATAATATTTGGATATAGCCAATACTATGTCAACATGAATATTACATATCCATAATAATGGAAAATTCCTACAATTTCTATAAATTGTCAACAAATTATCACAAATATTATTGCTTGTTATCCCCATAGCAATCTTATATTATAGATATTATCATTTCCAAGTTAAAGGTCAGAAAACTGAGGCTCAGAAATACTCAGACATACACTCAGTAAGAAATAGAGAGAAAAATCAATATCGTATTTAGGTTCCAAGTCCAATATTCTTCTCTCCACACCAGAAATAAATTTTGTTTCCCCCCCAAATTTTTTGAAGTAAGAAAGATGAGAAATTAGCTGTTTTGTTTTCTAAGGTTAAGCTCTTTAGGAAAAAATAAAAGCACCCAAGGCTCTAAGTCTGCAAAAATTTGTCTTTTGTTATCCCAAGGGTAATTGAAGAGTTCTCACACTTTTAAAGGCTATGCTCATGGCAATTGTGCTACGTTACCTTTGAGTGCTGCCAAGAATTGAGGAAGAGCAAGTGGCCAGATCTCAGAGAAAGATGAATTCTCCTAGTCAAGAGTACAAAGGCAACGGGTGGCTGGGAACATATCCAATAACCACACAGGACACTGGCCTGAAAGTTGAGGTAGAGGCTGTGATTGTCAGAGATTAGTCAATAAGCACCCTTAAAATTGTAATGGAAACGTTGGTTCTAAGCTTGGCAAGTGGAGGAAAAGGATTCATTGACCTGTAGAACCACTTAAACCCTTATACACCACAGAGACCCAGGCAATGAGTAGCTCAGCACTGCCTTTCATGGACAAAGGAAGAGCACAACCTCAACAAATACTCACATTGAATGTGCCAGGGGGGTCTGAGTTCCCCAGAAGGCAGGGTCTGAAAGGACTTTGTTATAAATGTGAGCGAGGGAGCAAGAGTGAGGAAGACATGTGATGCAAGAAAGGAGGGAGAACCAATATAAAGATGCATGATGCAGTTGACCAATAACTGCTTGCTCATTCTAACAGGACCTCCTGAAGAGTCAATAAAGTGCATCTCAGGACTGACCCTCAGGGAAATGAAGGGGAAAATTTTTATACGCCATTGGTCAAATGTTGTCCTCATGGGGCATAACATCACAACTAGGAAATGCATGAGCTGTTCTCAGCACCTCCACTTTAACACTGACAGCAAAGCCCCATGCTAGAAGAAAGAGGAGCTTGTAACATGGGCCGTGGAACTGGTTACAGCAGCAGCAGCTCAGATAAGAAGCTATGAGGGTGAGACCCTCTTAAATAATGCATAAGAGAAGTTTCATACTAACTACTCTCTTACAACTCAGATATACCACACCCTCTACTAAACCTAATCCATCAAAGAATTGCCACAAAGGGGAAGGTCCATGTCAGTCTCTTAAAAGATTTAAGGTAAGAGGATTATGGAAACATATCTTCATTGCTACATTTCTTTGTGGCAATACTCGTCTCTCTTCTCCATCTCCCATTGTCCTTTGCTTACACCTTTAGTCAATTGATCTGTATTGTTCACCTTTGTCACCAAGGGATCTGAGTCCCTACTTGCTTTACCTTTGTCAAACTGTGATGGCTTTAATTATGCATTTGCCACTTAGTTCTCTGTATTGGGATGTAATGTTCCATGCTCCGGCTGTTTATCAGATATCTTGGCTCCTGATGGAAATCGGGATTCAATTATTCTTGCCAAAATAGTAACATTTTTCTGTGCCTGTTAGATTATTGGCATTAAAAACCTCAACATGACCAGGTGTTCGTTGTGGCTTCAAGTTCAGTGAAAACTTTGTTGCATTTCCTTGAAGAGGAAGCTCTGACATGAACCTCATGTTTTATTAGATTGGCTGCATCTGGATGTTAGAATATATGAAAAAGCCAGTGAAGCCTATGGCCATGCATCCATCGTATCCTCCTTTGCCATAAAAACTGTCTCTCCTGGTGTGAGACAGTGTTGTGTGTGATACTGTGTCAACAGATTTGACTCCTGTAAGACTTAGGAGAGCAGGACAGTGCTGCTGGCAGAAATAGTGCATTCAGAGGAGGCAAATCCATATCCAGAGTAGATGTTAACTGAGAAGTCCAGGGGAGAGAGGGACAGGAACAAGGCCTGGGTCTGAGATGAAGTATCCTCAGGCTGGACCTGCATGAGGCTAGGCAAAGCCCACATAGCACGGGTTGCTGCAGCAATGGCTTTATGTGTATGAAATAGTGCATATTACATGTTTAACGCAGAGGTCTAGGTATCAAGGGAGAAGGAGATTCTTAAAATTACTGATATTTAATTTCCAACACACCTAAAAGGCACTCACATCAGTTAACTTTAGAAATGTGACCTTTCTTGTAAAATATTTTGTAAAAAGATCACACACTTTACATTAAGTAATGAAATGGATCAACAAATCTTTTATTTCAAGGGACATTGCTTGAACTTTGCTAGAATTCGTATCTTAAACAATCCCAAAATCAGCCACATAGAGTTGATGGAGTTATGCCACGGCCGCTTGGGTATCTGACCTCTGACCCATTTGGACATAGCTGGACAAATATTCCAGGTGCTCATTCCAGAGTGATGTTATAAAAATTCCCAACTCAAAAAGATGCTCTGAAATGCAGTAGTCACTGATTTTAGTCTCTAGGAAGCAACCTTCCCCATCAGCAGACAACTCCTAATAGTTAAAGAAAAAAAGGGTAGTAGCATTAACCCTGAGGTTGTGTTAAATTCTTGGTCACTGACTGCTATAATCATGGTTCTCTCTCCTTGTTTATCATAAAATCAAAACAACCTGACATTTCAGCAGCTGACATTTGTTTTTCTATAGGGAGAATTCAGCTCACAGTAAAAATCAGACACCAAATGCTTCCCTCGGATTGCTCAAATTCCTCTTTTTGGCTTACTCACTGGTAAGAATATTGTGGAGCACATGCATATTTATGGTTGATTACTGCTAAGATGCTTATAGTGGTGAATTCTCAATTGAAATGATTCAGTCAAAAGAAGTACATGTGCACCTTCAAACCCTTGGAATTTAATTCTGTAATCCTAAGAACCGTGAATACACTGGAAAGGTGGTTAAATCAGAAATAAAATTTTAGCATTTCTCTTTGTGTGCCAAGTCAATTCCTTGGTGATTTGAAGATGAAGAGCAAGAGATACCAGGAGTAATACTTTAGATTGTTTAATATAAACACCTTCTTGTTATAAAATGGAAGGAAAATGATATAATATGATAGTAACAAAATCTAAAATAATTTACAGTAAATAACATACACAAGAAATATGCAAAGAATGTTATTAAGGGACATAAAAGAAAATCTGAACAGAAGAAGAAATATAGCATAAGGCTGGATAAGAAAACTTAAAAATAAAAAGTTTCATCATCCTGTATTTACTACCTAAGATTAATACAATTCCAATCAAAGTCTTTATAGGGTGCTTGGCTATTTTTAACTTGATGAATTTATAATCAGATTAATATGGAGTAACAGATGTTTGAAATAGCCAAAAAAGTTGAAAAGGAAAAATACATGTGTTCCACATATTAAAATTAATTTTAAAATTTCAGTAGTTAAAACAGTTGATTTGAGAGCTACAGTGCAAGAGTAGATACAAAAAAAGAGACTGAATCTTCCAAAAACATGGTATCAGGATGAGAGCCCTTATGAATGTATTCTACGTGAGAGTTGGCATTAGTATCTCACACAGCTGAAATTATAAACGTTGGCAGTAAGAACTCTTTATCAACTTCCAAACTATGCACATGCCCTTTTGATATTCATCTAAGGGAAAACTAAAGGGAAACAGAAGATATTACATCATATGGGTCCATTGATGTCAATATTTGCTGCAGACTTGGAGGGTATATGTGGGAAAGGAAGTCAGTCACATACAAATTCATGCCTCAGCAAATAACATCGATAATATAAAACTTGAACATTGAATCCTGGACTTCATGTACTATGAGTTATGTAATGCTTATAGGTTTGTGTGACAAATTGTGTAGCACAATCTTGACTGAATTAAATAAATACAATCTCTGTTTTGGGTTGGAACTCCACAGAAGCTGATAATTATTTGAGTGCACACAATTGATTTGGGAAGTGACTCCTGGAAGCACTGGTGAGATAGCAGGGAAGTGAGACAGAGAATAAGGGTATTTTCCTTATTTCAGATGTTTTGACATTTTATGATACTGTGCCTTAGCTGCTCCCCTCCTTCCTCCTTCCTTTCCTCCTTTCTTCCTTTCCTCCTTCTTTCTTCCTTCCCTCCTTTCTTTTTCTTTCTTTCTTTCTTTCTTTCTTTCTTTCTTTCTTTCTTTCTTTCTTTCTTTCTCTCTCTCTTTCTTTCTTTCTTTCTCTTTTTTTCTTTCTTTCTTTCTTTCTTCTTTCCTTCCTTCCTTCCTTCTTTCTTTTCTTTCTTTTATTTGGGGGGGGGCAGGGTTAGACAATAGGTAAGTGCTTAAAATATAAGGATTTTTAAATTAATTCTGGATACATAAAAAAGTTTATTCATATTTACCTTCTATTCACTCTTCCCTAGGTGCTCCTGTAGTTGATTAGTGGATGGAGTCTACAGAACATGGAACTTGGAAGGGCTTCTTAAGATATTTGCTTTATAGCAGATTGTGATGAATTCTGAGTGAAGTATTGGCAAGGCTTCTAAGAGCTCGGTGGATTCCCAGGGCAGCAGCCACGTCTAGTCTCCACAAAGCTGACTCATGTTGGTCCTTTACACTCTCCACAGACCCAGAACTGCCCTCCTCGGGCAGCCTGGAATTTGCCTCTGAATGAGCTCCAACTCTGGCTGCCTTAAGGACCCACAGCCCAATCACCCTTCCTTTCTTTTTCCCTTCCGTGTCTACGTAACTCCATGTCAGTCTTGTGTCCAGGAGTGCAAAAGCTTCATGTCGCTCCCTTTTTCTCACAATAGAGGTTGATTTCTCATCAGAAAAAATGGCCAGAACTTTTAAGGATAAAAACCTCTTTAGCCTCCTCCACCTCCAGCTTGACAGAGGAATACTTTGCTTTCGCTATTAAATAAAAGTTTAAAAAGTCAGTTTCTGCCTACTTCAATCTGAAGAAACAAGTCCGGCATCACCACTGGGGCTCTTTTCTTTTTGTATTTCAAATGTTCATTTGAGTGAACAAGAGCGTGTATGCTTGAATGGGAAAACTGTGAAACAGAAAACCAGGGAATAACGTACCGAAATATTGGCCCAGAAAAACAGTGCAGAAATCACAGTTGTTAGTACTTATACGGAAAAAAAGATATTAAATTATAGAAGAATTTATAGCATAATAAACACAAAGCAGCCCACAAATGTCTGCAAATATTTGAAAATACTCCACGAGTTGCAAGTGTTCTTTTCATCTGATTATACACTACCTGAAATATTATATATGTAAAGCAATAACCACAAAAATAACAAAGAACTTCTTTATTAAATATCAGTATATTTAAATTAAATCTAACACATTCACCATCATCTCTAAAAATATGTACAGATAGTTGTTGATTTTGAAGTTGAGTTGTATCTATAGTAATAGCCACACTGTCAAATAAGTAAGTTTGGTGTTAAAAGCAGGAAAAATATATTATTAATTCATAAACCCATTCATTCATTAAATATTCATTAAGCATTTATTTTTGTTAGGCATTATCTTAACTGATTTCTGCTCTTATGGACGTTTCAGTTTCAGTGTAAAAGCTTATAAATTATAAATAAATATAATTAATATTTTAATTATATATGATCTATGTACATACATATATAAACATTAACATATATACATACCTACCAATACACATATATGAGAATTTAACTGTAAAGCTATGAAGAAAAGATACATGGTTCTAAATCTATATAAAGGGATGCAAATTGATGACATTTATGCTGAAATCTGAATTGTAGGTTGGCACTACTTAGGTTAGGGATCTGTAAACATTTGCATAATTCCTGGATGACAGTAGAAATCAAACAACTTTTTCTGTCTGATCCAAATGCTCTGGTGTTCCAAAGTAGAAATTATTAAAAGAGACTTTACCACTGTCTGAGTATCAGCTTTCGAAGAGGAAAAGACCTCAAACTAACCAGATATCATATCTATCAAAATGAGACAATATTTCTTAACTCTACAAGCATTAGTTCAATGAAATCCATCTGTTACCAGGTTTCTGGTAAAGTTGATCAGGGAGAACTTCCTCTGCTTGCCTTGAGAGTGGTCTGTAAAAATGCTGTAAACAAATCACAAAGCTCTTTAATATGTTTTAAAGATTTTTTTTTTCTTTTTGTTAGGCATAGTAAGAGTCTAGTGACTTCGAAATTCTTATATTCAGATGATTTTTTTTTTATGGCACAACAACACTAACCAAGCAAATAGGGACTGTGCTGGAGAAATAATTTTGTCAAGTAATTCCCACAGTCCTGTCAAAGCTCTTTTAGTCCCCTTTATAATGCATTTGACTATTTTCTTTCATGAAACATATTTTTGAAAATGAGCAAAAGTTTCTCATCGTAATAAAAGTGGAGTTTCTAAGTTTAAAGATGGCAATGTTTCAACAGCAGCTTTTGCAGCTCTATCAGCAAAATTATTGCCTTTTAGAAGCTTTGTCCTTCTGCCCTATGTGAGCTCTACAATGAATTACTGATATCTGAACAGTGAGTTGTAAAGTTTCTGACAAAGCTGCTATAAATTTTTCATGAGATATTTTAGTTATCATTTTAAGTAGAAAATCCTCTATTTAAAAAAATTTTCTCTGTTGTATGATAGACACCAAAGATGGATAGAGAAATAGATAGACAGATTCATACTAAATCCAGAATTGAGAATTGCAGCTGTAATAATTACTATTAACTCTTCTGCTTGAACAGACTTAATTCCAGACAAAACTTAAGCTTTCAAGGTATTAAGATGTCACCTCAACATAGGAAGCCTTAAGTGAGCTACTTTTATCCCAAGTACATGACCCATCAGTAGCCATTATCAGATATGCAGTATGAATAAGAATATCAGATAAATCAGGGCAGGTTTTTCAAAATTTGGGATCTCCAAAGCTGGAGGAGAGGCTATTGCTAATTTCAGTTGTTTGAAAACCTCTTCAGATTCTAGGGCCCAAACCAGAGGTTGTAGAGAATTATCATGCAAATGTTCTGTCAGAATTTTGTTTGCTATAAAAAATTTGGACTCCACTGTCTACAGTATTCTACCAGTCCCCCAAATTTTCTATGCTTTTATTTGTAAATAACTAGAGAACATAGTAGGAGAGTCCCCAAAATCCTCGAGGGGTCCTTTGTCATAAATACTGAACTCCTTCATAAACTCCTCTCATAAATACTGAACTCCACAAGCATTTGGACTTGTCCATTAAATGAACAGGAAGGAAGGAAAGAAGGAAGGAAGGAAGGCAGGAAGGCAGGAAGGAAGGGAGGGAGGGAGGGATGAAGGGAGGGAGGAAAGAAGGAAAGAAGGGAGGGAGGGAGAGAGGGAGAGAGGGAGGTAGAAATTGTGGAGCAAAAATCAATTTCAGAGATAAACTTTGTAGACAATGATACCAAAGTCAGAAGTCATATTAGCTTAGAATAGTTGCAGAATAGGAACTACAGAGATTAATGGTTAGGATTTTGTACAAATCTGTATAGTGGTTGGTCATCTTTAATTAAATTTACCATCCTTCTTTACTGGAAGTTTGGAACTTTTACAGAGTAAGTGCGCCTTTTCAAATTATTCCTTGTTTTTCTAAATCTTTTATAACCAGTTTTATTCTTTTTAATTCAGCTCTCAGTAAATAATATTGTTTTACATATAGCCATGTCCTGTCCTTTTTGTAAACTATTTTTATGGGTCTATATCTCAAATTTAATTGGTATTATTATTCCCTAGGGCTTCATGCTTCAATTTACTTCAGGTCAAGGTGCTTTTCCAGCGTAGTATGAGACAGACTGCCGCTCTCTGCCATGCCCCCCTTCTTAATTTAAAAGAACGAACACACACAGTAACCAGCTCAGTGCCTTTACCCTAAGGAGTTCAACAGACACTCCATCCAGACTACAGAAGATGGTAGTCATTAAGCTGCACAGCCGGTCTCTCCCCAAAAGATTTACAGGAGAATCAGGAGAAAGTAAGAATGCAGGTTCCTTAGTAAGAAGACTTACCTGTAAAGGAATAACAGTGGAAAAGAAAAAAAGTAGAAGTTTGCCCCAAGATAGTAACAATCTGTATTGATCTACACCAAAAGGAAAGCAAGAAATTTCTGAGGAAATTGCGAGATAAGTAACACCAGTATCTATCAGAAGAAGCAAGGATAGATGAGCCAGAGGAAAAGTTATCGACATTTATGGTTCATGGGTGTCCACCTCCAAAATTTCCTAATCTGTCAATTTTGAGCCATTTGTCAATCGTCTCCTAGCTGAGAATTGTGTCCTTCTAGGCTCTCCTTTTATTCTTATCTCTGTAATTCCTGCATCCTACAGAGCCTCTTGCTATAATCCTTCTTCCAACATCCTAGCTTCTTGCAATAGTGACCTGCAATCTCCCTTCTTCCATTCTTTACTTTATAGATTGGCCAGGGTAGGGGTTAGCTCATTTAGTAAAGAGTTCTAACTGAGCAGAAAGTTAAATATTCTTTAATTTCTTCTTTTTTCTTTGTCTTTCTCTAGATCATCCTAAAACTCCGTACTTGTAGCCAAGATAATAATAATTATATGTCCTTACTATCCTACCACCCTAACTTGGGTTTGAATAGTTGGCAAGAGTGCCCAAACACTGACAAGACTAGAGTATGCTTTTGATCTGTCCCAGGGTTCATGCCTGTGAATTTCGAGCCACAATGAACTGCTAATGGAAATCAATGGGGGACTCACCCATGTTTTCAGTATATCACTGCAACTTCTCCCAGCTCATGGAAAAGTTTAAGAACTGCTATTGGTAACCCCTCCTGATGGGTTTCTAATGAGGTGGTGGATAGTCCTCTTCCCTTGGCCACAATATCCCTTGATGTGATGATCTTATGGACCCCAATGTGCTCGCTTCATCGAAAGTGCAAAGTTGGCTGGTAGCTGAATTCCATGCAGTAGCCAGTGCATATCTCCATGCATGAGTCTGTAAACTGAAGACATACTTCGGAGGACTTCCACAGAAGGAAAAGAAGCTTTTAAATGAGTAATACCTATTGGTGAGAAAGGCATGTGGACAATCTGGGAATCCTGGGTAGCTTCTCAATGGCATCAGCTTTGCTAATTATCAAAATAGGAAGGGCTGGTTTTCCATGAATTGAGACAAGAAAAATGTAAATTCTATGGCACTTTGGTTTTCTTTCCCATGTTGATATTCATCAGCTTAATAGCTAGTTTGGTTGCCTTTTTTCAAGCAATTGGTTCAGCTACTCTCCATCCTGTTGCCTTCACATGAAGGCATGCTCTTTTATAGAGGTTCTCAATTATTTCCTTACCAGGTCCCTTCATCATGTCTGCTTTCCTAGCTACATGGTGTATGGATGATATTGGACTCTTACAAGTGGAATCTGGGTGGACTCACGGTTAGACCACCAGATACTCAAACCTGTGTCCTTGAACAGAGCAGGTAATTCATGACCAGCAAAAGAAGTTGTGCTGTCATCCATCTTTACAGGGAAATTGATGGTAATTTATCCAAATTAAAAGAACTGTCCTTAGGCGACTGCAAGACTGGTTTCTCACATACCCATTCCAAATGTGACTGAAAGATATTAGCATTTTAAGAGAAAGACCTTCAAGCAAGATTCCTGGATTCCCAAATTTTGCAACCATATGATGATCTTGATGGGATTTTAGAACTTGTATTACCCATGCTTTTTCAATAGTAAAATCTTGAATTTGGAGAGAGTGGCTCATCTGGTTAGTATTCCAAAAGAATGGAAAGATAAAAGGAAAACTTTCTATAATCGAGGGTTTCTAACCTGACTGTTGCATGGGCACAGCCCATCAGCCAGTCTGCTCAATTTCGGAACTAGCAGACATCTTGTCCTCTTCACCAGAATTGTTGGGGTAATATAATACAAATCCACTCAAGCGTTAAGTTTTATTTATATAACTGCTATGTACCTAGTATCTTGCTGAGAGTCTAGAGATAAGCCATTGTTTGCATCATCACTGGAGTTTCTATGAGCAATTTTAATCTAAGACCTTATTTGTTACACAGTGCTTATTTTAATTCACAGTGCTTATTGTAAGATATCCCTTCATATTTTCTTTTCATGAAACAGCTTTCATTAACTACAAGCATATACATAAACAGCAATTATGTTTGATTCGTTTCCTTGAGAAACTCAAGTTAAATATAATTGTAATTTATAATTATATTTCCTCCTCTACATGATTATTATATACCCTCAGGACTTGTTGATCTGTCCTAGTCTGTCTGGCATTATTGGATGTCTCAACATATATTAAATAATATTAATCTCATCAAAGTACAATAGCATGATGTTACAATATCTGATACTATGAATCACTAGACATTTCTTCATGGTTATTTTTAAGAGCAGACATGAGTGTAATTTAATTAGGTAATTGCACATCACTTGACAAAAATCCAACTTGATAAAGTATGATGCGTAAACTATTCCATAGTATTAAATATTATTAGACTTTTCTAAAATATATGTTCACCATATTTGGTGAATATACATTTGAGATAATTGAGTTCCAGAAAGAAATAGAATTATTAATAAACTATGTTAGGTAGAAGATTTATACCAAAATTCTAAATTACTTGCTAAAATCTGGAAAACACATCTCAACTGTTGATTTTGCTTTCAATTTAGAATTAATGTACATAGTAATTATAGGAAACTCCAGTGTGTATGTAGCACCACATCCTTATTTATAAATAAATATCCTCCTTTACTGTTGCATATTTGACCAGCTGCTATGTACGTATCAGGAAATATCAGAAGCTATTCCATCTGTTCTTATTTGAAAAGATATTTCCTTTTGCTGTCAGTAGATCACTCTTGTTTTTGCTGTACACTTTATTAATCTGATATATAATAAACATGTTAAAAATGCTTCTGGGAAATTGTCACTATACACACACATACACAGTAACACAGCAATTAAAGACAACAATAATTGATGAATAATATTTTGAGAACTATATAAATAATGTAGATTATTAATTCAGTTCCTGTGTTTTAGTTGCCTATCCTATATGACATGCCATGCTGGATAGTGGGAATACAAAGATGGTTACTGGTAGGCTCTCTCCTTTCAAGGATCTCAGAGTTTAATGGGACTATAAGCAATTTTTTATGAGGAAACTATGAAATATCATGAAATTGAACTCAGTTAAAAAAAGGTTATGTTTGCTGTTGTAGTTCTTATTTTTTGTCAGAATTTGGAAGCTACTATATATCTCCCTTCCCTTCTACTAATTTAAAAAAAGAGAGAAAAAAAGAAAATACTTGGTACAAATTAAGCATAAAGAACTGGAGCAAAGAAATGTAAAATCACCTGAGGGAGTTCAAATACCTCCCAAGGTAACTGTAAGTCACTGAACTTTTAGTTCATCTCTATGAAGAATGGATTTATAAAAGGATAGAAAGGGTGGTCTACCATAAAACCAAAGCTGGAAAGTTGGCATAAAAAACAGCTATCCCAGAATTATCAGGGAAGAGCGAGGACATCGTAGCCAAGTGATAAAAGAATTCCAATTCCACTGAAATGACTGATTATTTTTAATGTGGCATTTAATACTTCAGGAAATTTTTGACTGATTCCATTACAAATTTAATTTACTTAATCTGTTCCGATTCCAAGATTACCAATCTGACCATGTTCCTAATAAAATAAAATCCAAACTAATCAGTGAGAACTTCACCAAGAGCATATGGCTTTGTCCATTATGGGACTAAATATCAACACTGGCTATCACTTTATCAAATATTTGGGTGAGGCAGAAAGTTCCTGAACTCTCAGATATAGACCAAACAATTTGAGTGATGACTTCACTTGATTTCACTTATTGTCTCACCCCTGATTTGAGAGAGTGAGGTATGCATCAGAAGTTTACATATGAATAATTGGACAATGCGAGACATCAATATGACAGACATACATAAAACTATAAGAAGATAATCTGGACCAGACTGAGGGAAGACATAATACCCTAACTATATTACATGTGCAAAACTCTTATTGTTGTGTTTAAAGAAAGGAAAAGGAGATTTCTAGGAGAGTGAGATCATCAATTATGAAATGAAACAAAGTTCCTAGTTTTGGTTGTGACTCTGCACATAGCTATTATCTCACTAAACACACATTGGTAATTCTCAAAAGTAAGAATTCTCAAATACTGAGTGAGTGGGGGTAAGGAGGTGTTGTATTTGTTGACTTTATCTCCTTGAAATGAATTGTCATTATCCACATGCATTATTATTGCTATTTATTTATCATGTAGGTCACCCATTTAGCAATGGTGAGTAGGGTCATCTATACTTTTGCTTAAACAGTTTGAGTCATCTACACTTTTGCTTAAAGCTCCATTAGTATAATTCACCAGTCTACAATGCCACACTTGGTTCATTTGTACCTGTCATATGTAGATTCTGACCTCATATTTATCTCCTGGACCTTTCTGGGTTCCCTGCTTGAAACTTCTCCTGTGCTCTACCAGCCTTTGGAAAGTAAATATCACAGAAAAAAATAGCTGGGTAATTTATCTACACTCATGATGTGGAAAGCACACTGGGTCTAGCATCAAAATATCTTGTCCCAATCACTGATTCTTTTACTTAGAAGCTGCAGATACCGGCACCAACTAAACTCCTGAATTTTAGTTCCTTCCCTAGTAAAAGGGGATAAATAATACATTTTTCCAAATAATCTGACACATTAATGTGCCACCATAAATATAACTCTATTCTTTTCAAATATAAAAGGCTTGCTCAATCACAGGAACCAAATCAGTCAATGGAAAATAGACACCAAGCCTTAAAAAACTAATAAAAAATTACATCATTAGGAAGTTTTTTCTATTTTTGGTTGTTTGTCATAATGCAGAGAATGCTTCTATATAATTGACTTAATTTTTTATAAATCAAGGTATTTGCTTATTTGTATTCCATCTACTTGCAAAAGACAAATGAGTGAATGTACCATGAAAATATAATACAATAAGATTAGATACTATTAATAAAACATAAAGACAATTTGTAAAGGAAGAGAAAAAGAAATATATCAGGACATTTTAATAGCAGAATTATGCAACAAATTAACCAAGCACAAATTATCTCTGAGTTGTATAACAGAGGGATGTTACCATGAAGTCTTGGGCTCCGTTTTTTAAATGCTTATGAATGACTATTTAGTCAAAATTTTAAAATCTCATCTACATGCTAAGCATTTGTATTTAATTCCAGAGATTTCAGTTCCATATAACAAGATGCCCAGTGCTAGGACAAAGGTAATTGTTTGGGAACTTTCCAGCAGTTTGCACAAGTGAAGACTCAAAAGAGACAAGTATACTGTGGAGAAGGTCTGGGTTTTGCAGCCAGACTACTGGGTCGGACATCAACTTGTCCTCCTCACCTCTACAACCTTGGGAAGTTATCTTTATGTCTGTGTCTCCTTACCTAAAAAGATCCTCAGAAAGCCTACTTCATAGTGTCAATTTGAAGATTAAATGAGTCAATACATGTCAAGTACTTAGAGCAGCCTCTGCTCATAGTCATTATTCAATTTTAGTGTTTGCTCTTTTTAAAATTAAGTGATAGGACCATGAGATTGACTTCTTTTAGAAAAGTCCTCAATATAGGTACCTCAGTAAAAAATGTATACTGATTACCCATGTGGTGTTCCAAGAAAAACCTGTGGGGTCATTTTAAATCAGGATGCAAGTGCAGCAGGCTAGATATTATGTGTGTTAGTGATATATGATGCATGTACTGTCTTGATGACAATTTAGAAAAATGGGGAGACAATTTTTCTATTATAAAGAGAATAAACAACGTGTCAGTGTGTGTGTATGTGGGGAGTAGTGAGGAGGTAGAGTGTATAATGTTCCCATATTCCTCCCACTCCCTTCTGCCATACATGCAGTTCTTTGAAATTGAATGATTCAGGCTATATCTATGGGAAAATGTACTATGGGCTACCGATTGCCTTATTTGGACCATAATGTCTATTATTAGCTGCTATCCCAGGAAATCTAAATATTGTAGCTAATTTAAGAGAGTGCATCTTGTATAACGACCTGAGCCAGCTCTTAGGGGAGCTGCCAAAGCAGTAGTATACAGTATATTGTTCTGGACAAGTGGATTTAAACCCTAGATGCATATTTGAATCACTTTGATAAATTTTATTTTACTTTTTGAATTTTATTTTTTTTTTATACAGCATGTTCTTATTAGTTATCTATTTTATACATATTAGTGTATACATGTCAATCCCAGTCTCCCAGTTCATCAACACCCCCCCACCCGCTTTCCCTCCTTGGTGTCCATACATTTGTTCTTTACATCTGTGTCTCTATTTCTGCCTTGCAAACTGGTTCATCTGTTCCATTTTTCTAGATTCCACATATATGCATTAATATACGTTATTTGTTTCTCTCTTTTGACTTACTTCACTCTGTATGAGAGTCTCTAGGTCCATCCACGTATCTACAAATGACCCAGTTTTGTTCCTTTTTATGGCTAAGTAATATTCCATTGTATATATGTACCACTACTTCTTTATCCATTCATCTGTTGATGGGCATTTAGGTTGCTTCCATGACCTGGCTATTGTAAATAGTGCTGCAATGAACATTGGGGTGCATGTGTCTTTTGGAACTATGGTTTTCTCTGGGTATAGTGGGATTGCTGGGTCATATGGTAATTCTATTTTTAGTTTTTTAAGGAAGCTCCATACTGTTCTCCATAGTGGCTGTATCAATTTACATTCCCACCAACAGTGCAAGAGGGTTTCCTTGTCTCCACACCCTCTCCAGCATCTGTTGTTTGTAGAATTTCTGATGGTGCCCATTCTAACCGGTGTGAGGTGATACCTCATTGTAGTTTTGATTTGCATTACTCTAATAATTAGTGATGTTAAGCAGCTTTTCATGTGCTTTTTGGCCATCTGTATGTCGTCTTTGGAGAAATGGCTATTTAGGTCTTCTGCCCATTTTTGGATTGGGTTGTTTGTTTTTTTGCTATTGAGCTGCATGAGCTGTTTATATATTTTGGAGATTAATCCTTTGTCCGTTGATTCTTTTGCAAATATTTTCTCCCATTCTGAGGGTTGTCTTTCCATCTTGTTTATAGTTTCCTTTGCTGTGCAAAAGTTTTTAAGTTTCATTAGGTCTCAATTGTTTACTTTTATTTCTATTTCCATTACTCTAGCAGGTGGATCAAAAAAGATCTTGCTGTGATTTATGTCAAAGAGTGTTCTTCCTATGTTTTCCTCTAAGAGTTTAATAGTGTCCAGTCTTACATTTAGGTCTTAATCCATTTTGAGTTTATTTTTGTGTATGGTGTTAGGGAGTGTTATAATTTCATTTTTACACATAGCTGCCCAGTTTTCCTAGCACCACTTATTGAAGAGACTGTCTTTTCTCCATTGTATATCCTTGCCTCCTTTGTCATAGATTAGGTGACCATAGGTGCATAAGTTTATCTCTGAGCTTTCTATCCTGTTCCATTGATCTATATTTCTGTTTTTGTGCCAGTACCATAAAATTCAGATCTCCCAAGAATTTAAAAAATCAGATGCTGACCACACCCACTAAAATTTGGATTTAACTGGCCTAAAGTTGAATGGGGATATTGTTATTTTCAAAGGAAGAATACAATCAGGGTGACTGTACTATCCTGGATGCCTCAGACTGGCAAGGGGAGTAGAAGCAAAAACTGAATCAAAAACAGGGTCTTTCACTTTCAACAATGGAAATCTACACTTATTAGTTTGGACTGAGTGAGAAAATACTAGCGAGCTTTGGGAGTACCTGGTGAAAATAATCCCCAAAAAGCTAAATCTCAAAACAGTGCCAACTAAATGATATGGTACCTTACTTAGTATTTCAATGTTGTTCAGTAGGAGGTATCAGACACATACATCTATATTGCTTTATATGCAATCCCACTATTATATTTTTCTCTGAGTTAGCAAAATAATGACTCATAATTATAAAATATATATATATATATATATATACACATATAGTTATATAATATGACATATATCAGTAAAAACCACAAATACTACAACAACTTGATTTATCCCAGAATGTTTTTAAATTGTCTTGAAAATATATATGTAACTTTTACTTTAATAGGCAATACAAAAAATGAAATAATATTCCTTGGCTGATAATGGTAAATCTCCAATGGTAAAGGATAGAATATTTTATAAAACTGGATAGATGATTATATTGAATTTACCTTTATAGAATTGAAGGGTTTAAATATCTATCTAATTTCAAAGAGCTTTTGGAGTAGGAAGGATGTACTGACCGGATTTTTTTCTCTTAGAAAGTGAGTAGGCTAAAGTTGGAACCAGATGTCAAAGCCATGTTACACAGCTTTTACCAAAGGAAAAGGAGCATTAATACAATTGTCAAAGGAAGAATTCTCTCAGAGATAGATGTTGCAGACTATCTGTGTACATTGAAATTCTAACCCCCAGAAAAATCACTCTTAAGTGGAAAATATAAATTAGGTTCTAATGTGGATAGTCATAGAAAAAGAATCATAAAGCTTCAATATATAGTATGTGAAATTGGCCGTTTTATATCTTTTACTATAGTGTTTACCATTTACAGTCAATTAAGTTTTGGGTTCAGTCTTCAATTCTTCAAAGAACACAATAAATAATACGTAAACAGTAAGAGAAGTTGTTTGATTTTCTGAAATTTTATCTAGTCCTTTCTTATAGTAATTTCCAACTATTAGCTCTGTAATTCTATATAAAATTTTTTTAGTAAATCATTAGAAACAATTGTAAGATGTATAATATGTTTTGAACTCTGTTTAAATTTGATCCAACCAAAATGTATTTTTTGGTTTCCTCTCAGTAAGTTCCTAAATGGTGTTTTAATATTTTGTTACTTGAAAAAATCACTGATTTTTCTTTTGTGTCCCCTTTAGGATTTTAAACCTACTGTCTCCTCTTATGTTGTCTAATCTGTGTGGCATCATTATGTAGTCAGGGTAGAGTTGGACCTACATTTTCCTAGAAGCAACCAGTAAGTGAAGTCTATTCACACCAATTCATTTCTTCAAGTTCTTGTTTTTAATCTACCTTGGTTAGTTAACAACCTTTGAAATATATAATTACTCTGTTTGTGTTAACATAATAAGCTCATACAGACAGTATCCCCTCCATAAATTTATTCTTTATGGAAAATATTCATGTAAAAATTACTGAAACAAGAAAAAAATGATCCATGGAAATATTTACCATTTACATGTGTTTCAATGTTTTACTATTTATGACTATTTTTTAGCTACTATTAGCTAAAATTGTATTTTAAAATTCAGAATACACTGGGAAATTATACCATAAAGTGAAGTAAAATTTACATAATTATGTTATAGAATGTATTATATTGGTTAGATGTTTTAGAAATGGAGATAAAACAAGGTTTCTGTTGAGCAAACATGAATAGGAAAATTTGTAAACAAAAAAGGGAAGGAAAGGGAGCAAACCTGAAGGTTGATGGCCAGAGAATGAGCTTAACCACCTCTAACTCTCCGTCTCTGATGTCAAGAAGTAGATGCTCAAAATGATGAGGCTTTGGGTGGAGGTTTTCTTCAAGCCTGTCTACTGAGATCTCCTGACAAAGGAAGGGGAAATCTTGAAGACACCTTTCCCTGCTCTGGCACAGTTCCCAATACTTTTACACCCCTCACTTTTCCCTCTCATCCTCTCCCTGACCCCAGAACCTTTTGTTCTGTGGTCCCTAAACAGTGAGATGACCACTGAATTGATTCACCTGTACTTTCCCCTTTGTGGTATTGGGGGAGGAGGTGGGGGGATGGAACAGGGGAAATCAGTGCTTCCTCCAGTTTTAGACTGTTGCATATACCGTCACAGTAAGTGATTAAAAGTTTAATTGGCTACTCTGACACTTGACAACTCAGCTTTCTCTCTCTCCCAGCTCAGCTTTCTCTCTCCCAGCTCAGCTGAGCTCCTGACACATCCTTGAGAAAGATATGAATCTTGAACCAAAACATGAAAGAAATGGCAAGACCATATCCATTTTCCTGATTTGTAGATAATTCTAATTTAAAAATATTGGGGGCACTGTTAATTTTTAAAGTTGTTCAGGAAACTGCAAAATATAAAACATTCTACTAGTGGTTAATTGTTATCAGTGATTCAGATGCCATAATATTAGAGTCAGAAAAAACTAACTAATGAAGAATTCTTACCTTGTATCTTCAGTTTTGTTTTCTGTAGCCCTGACCTCTGAAAGCAAATTATAATTTTACCAGCACAATTGAGCAAAGTGGAACTAAGTCAAAAAAATATGTCCAACTTTCTAATAAATCTGAATACTCTTTGTAATTATAGAAAATAGTCACTTGGTTCTAAAAAGATCCCATTGTTTCTCTAAAATGCCACCTCATTAATCTATATGCCATCTTATATGTCTATTCTATAGTGACAAGAAAAGTTAAAATAAGCAAGAGAAAGGTAAATGCCAATTCTCCAAGCTGTTTAGAAAATTATTCTATTGTTTAATTGGCTCCACTACTACAAGATGATTTCCAAGTAGGCTGAAAATTTTTATTTTTAATATTAATATCATTAATTCTTCAGGCACCCTCTTTGGCTGCTAAAAAAGATTCTCTATTTCTTTCCTTACTCAATTTCATTTTTGTAATACTTCCCAGGCACAGAATCTGTGCACCGTTAATCATGTCACTCACATTTTATTTTTCTCCTGGCTATACAAATATATTTCCTCAAATTCAATCATTTTTCATTCCTAAGAAGCAATTTCCAAGCTTTTTCATGCTCTTTAGAATTCATCACTTTGGCAGATTCTTTTTAAAATTCCCCACTCTCTTCTCAATTAGGACTTTTAGGTCTCCAGGGATGTCCCTTAATGATAAAAGTATAATAAAGCATGTATAAAGTACATTTTTCTCTTCCAACTTTAAAAAAATATGTTATGTATTTTTCTTAGATCCTGCCAATCTGGAGATATCAATGTCAGCTACACAGTACTTCTTCTGTGGCTCTACTCCCACACTTGTAGGAAAACCAGCTCCTTGAAGTTCCTCCAAAATAGTTTTGTCAATCTAGAAGGATTCGTCTCCAATAATGAATCTTCCAACACATATGACTGATACTTTACTATTCTGTTGCTCCTGCTCTGGATTATGAAGACTGATTTCTACCAATCTAAAAGTAGAAAATATGATGTTGAGGTCCCCTCAAGGCACCAATGAATTGATGCTGTTACTGGCTATTATCTAGTCCAAATTTGTGGATGCCAAGATTTAAATGTGTGGGTTTTACAGCAAGAGCATTAGGGTCCAGTGATGAGGGAGTCAAAAGTATCTGTAATCACAGCCAGTGTTGAAGCTTCTGTTGTCAATGCCTTGATCACCATCATGCTGAACTTACTGCCACTTTGGTCCCAGTGTTCAGGCTGGGACTAATCTTGCTCACACCTTGTACTACTGGATCACACAGACATTTTATAGAAATGGTTCTTTAGGGTTTTATATATTTTTTGCAGGTATTATTATTATTATTATTTGCAGTTTTTAAACACTGTATTCCCTCTTACTCTATTTGGACATAAATATACATGATCATTGCCAATGTACATTCCATAGATCAGACAGTTACAGCTCCTAGAATATTTACAACCTTCCAAGGCTTATGTAATTTTTTTAAACAAATTTAAGATGTTTCCTATCAGTGCCCTTGTAATGCAAGAAAAGAAAACCCAGTCATTCATCCCACAAACATTCTGCTTGCTACAATGAATGCAGTTTGGACTCAAGCTGGGAAATTTTTTCTATAATGTGTATAGATTTTTCTATAACCTATAATCCTATCCCCAACACACATACCAAATTGCACCAGTTTTCTAAACAGAGTTTTGATCCACAGAGTTTTGATCCTGGGATTAATAAGACCTCAAATTTCATGAAAAGATGACAAAATTAATCCTGGAAAGATAATTTGCTGTCATAAACTCTAAAAAGATGATTCTGAAATTTGTTTTATTAAATGCCTCCATATGTTTGTAAAATTGAGTACTGATCACTTTCCCCTCACAGAAGAAGATTATCATATTAAAATTCATCAAGTACATTAATATGGAATTCTGTTGTCATCTGTGGCTGACTTCACACAATCTGCTCCCAATACAACCTAAGAAAGGAGTGGGTCGCTAACATTATTAAAGAATAAAAACATAAAACAAATACATTTTCTTTTTCCTACTGAATTATAAACCTACCCCAGATTATCTCTTATTTTGATGGCCTAATCACTTGCTATTCAAAGTACTCTCTATGGCCCATCAGCAATGGCATCGTTAGGGAGATTGTTGGAAATACAGAATCTTGGGTTTCACCCCAAACATATTGAATCATATTTGCATTTTATCGATCCCTAGAGGATTTTTATACACTTTAAAGATTGAGAAACACTGTCAAAACCATTCATCAGTTATTATTTAGTCATTCCAAGTTCCAGGTGTTCTGCTTCAACCAATAAATTATCTGCTGTTTCCAGATGACTTTATTCATAAGTATTGTTATTTCTTACCCTTCACTGTACTCTCAGAACTTTTAATGTATAACCCAAATTGATGAACTTTTTAATGAGCAATGCCAGTTAAAATATCATTATTTTACTTTAAATCTGTGGAACTTCATGATGAACTTATATTTATCAATAATATAGTACTACCTAGATAATTTCCTTCTCCATTTCACTATTAGTACTTCCCAAATTCCTTCTGTTTAAGTAATTTTGCAAATACTATATGGTGCATCTTATTTTACCAGAAATCTTTAATCCAAGCATATAGTAATGAAATGATCAATGTAACTATCTCTTGTGTGTTAGAATCTGTATCCATTGCACTTTGAAATGTGTTGATTATTTTTTAAAGGGTTACATAGTTCCCTAGACCTGCAACACTCTTGGACTCTTAGCAATATATGTACATCAGAATCACCAAATGGAAGTGGTTCTAACTGTTAATAACTATCTGCTACACAGTGAGATTTTAATTAGATGGAAGTGTGAGGTTCTCTAGGCATGCACAATTTGAAAAAAGATAGAAAGAGATAAAGAACCCAGCTGATGCTAAAGTGAAAATCAGCTAAGAACTGCTACTCACTCCAAATAAAGAACTAAATTAGGGACTCCTGTAAGTGCCCCTTTTCACTACCAGCAATGTATTCAGTTTTGTCCCAAATTCAGAATAGTCCTTTTCCTAGATAGGAATTAGGCAGTTACTATTCCTAGTAGCTCAGTGATTTCTATTTTCACCTTGTGACTGAATTCCAAACTAAGCCTCCAGCCTCTAGGGACTGGATTTTTTTTTTTTTTTTTTTTTTTTTTGCCTTGGGCCACAGATTCCTAGACAAACAAGACCCTCCTATCCAACATGGACTGCCTGTCTCTTTCATTACGTTTACCTGCTGTTTGGATTTCCACAGATTACCTATTTTTCCCCTGCTATGATGATCACCACGGTTTTTATATTTAGTTTGAAATTTAGTTAACTACCTTGCACACAACTTTTCTCATATTGTACCATGACTTTCCTTATTTTAATGATTTAAAAAAAATTTTTTTAACTTACCTCTGGTCTTTCCCTCAAGGAAGGTTAATCAATCTACACCTCTCAAACAACATGTTCTCCCAAACTCCTGCTTGCACCTTTCATTACTTACATCCACATCACAATCTAGTGACCAGACCACAGCTTTGAGAAAAATAAGAAGAGGTATTTCCAGGGATGGCAGACAAGATGTCACATTTGAACATCATAAACTGACTGTAAGAAGTGAAACAAAAAGAAGTATTCTATGTATCACTTTTAAAGGTGATCTACTTTTCCAGGAAAGGAAACACTACCCATGAATTGTTCAATCAATTATAGTTGATAGATTCATTCATCAACCCCCAACTGGTTTAAATTTTTTCTCTTTGAATTTGCCATCACCTCTTTATTCTTTGTTGGATGACCTTGGAAAAGCTTATTATTTCTTTGAGCCTCGATTTATCATCTATTCTACTGGGATAATGGTAAGTACTCTGAAGTTACCTTGTGAGGACTTTAGTTTCCATAATTTTACATTCCAAGAAACCATAGCACTTCCCAAAACCTCCAGGGACTCATGTAGGGTTTTTACATTCTTCCAAATAAAAAATGAAAACACACCCCACAACTATCATGTACTATCATATAATAAAATAAAAATAAAATCATTTTAACACCAAGAAATGATATCAACTTGGAACAAAAACAAAATCTTATAAACTTAAAAAATATCTATCCTTTCAAAAAACTCTAATTTACATACTTTTTTTTCATTTTACTTTGGACTTTTGAACATTTTGTCATGAAATGAGCAATATGCATGCAGCACAATGTAAGCCATAGGGCAGGTGTTCAAAGCCAATTAGTTCTCTGTTCTAATGGCACAGTTAGCTGGAAAATTTCAGGAGAAAAATTATTTTACTTTGGAAAAGACTAAATTTCCCTACTCACTCTTTAGACAAGGGCAGATATAAACACTTATTTTTATTCTTATTGTATTTCCTATATCACATTATGAGACTCAACGGTGAGTTTTTTTATTAATATTCACACAGTTTCCTCAGATAATTTTTATTTGAGAAAATGCAACTTATTTTTGAACCTCTACCAGGTGTATTACAAGGAAAAACAATAAGGGTGGAAATCACAACACTGATGGGATTTCTGTGGGACTTTGAAATTTGGTGACTTTTATACTTGAGTGAAAATATTAACTACAAAAACTATATAATGATATTTGACTATAATTTTGGGTCATACAAAGGATTCTGCATATAATACACATAATTCTGCTAAATTGTTTAAACAAAAACACATTAAATCCTTCAAGGAAGGACTTTCTTGATTGTATCATCACTGTCTATTAGCTTCTCTATTGGATGATCATTACTTTTGCAGCTAGTGTTTTTCTTTACAAGATGTAACCAACTGCTCAGCGTTGTAATTCAAAAATGCAGTCTTATTTTCAAAAAATAAACATTGTACGTTTCCTAACAGACTGTGTTCCCTTGAGTAATATTGCAATGCACTGCCTTTGATTTATTTTTAACCCGAGTTGTCAATTAGCTGAGGAGAAACTGTCATTCATTGCAGCATCTTAAATTCTATGACCAGAGGTTTTCTAGTATGTCATCTGTCAAAATGTCAACAACAAAAATATTTTTTGTTAACTTTTAATAATATTTTCCACAAATACTATTTTGTTATCTGGTATACATTTGAACTAGGTTCTCCTCAAGTAATTTTAAAAAGCCATGAAAACATCAACAGTCCACACACAGATGCAAAAAAGAAATTTTCAGAATATGCACTTCTTTTGTTAGATCAGTAAAGCATTTTTATTTAAACAATGAAAAATAAATCAACCAACAAAGACACAATAAGTGGAAAGATATCTTGTGCTCATGGGTTGGAAGAAGTAAAACTGTTACAATGTCCATTCCACCAAAAGCTATCTACAGATTCAGTGCAATCCCTATCAAAATTCCAGTCATTTTTTTCACAGAAATTTTAAAAAGCAATCCTAAAATTTGTATGAAACTACAAAAGACCCTAACGAACTAAAGCAAGCTTAAGGAAGAAGAACAAAGCTGGAGGCCTCACACTTCCTGACATCAAATTATGTTACAAAGCTGTGGCAATCAAAACAGCCTGATACTGACATAAAAGAAACACATAGACCAGTGGAACAGAATAGAGAGTCCAGAAACAGTCCCATGCATATAACAGTCAACTAATATTTGACAAAGGTGCCAAGAATACAGAATGGGGAAAGGATAGTGGCATCAATAGATGGTATTGTTAAAACTGGATATTAACACACAAAAGAATGAAACTGAATTCTTATCTTATACCATACATAAAAATCAACTCAAAATGGATTAAATATTTAAACGTAAGACCTGAAATTCCTAGGCAGAAAACATAAGGGGAAAGCTCCTTGACATTTGTCTTGGCAAGGATTTTTTTTTAAATTGACATCAAAATCACAGGCAACAAAACAAAAATAAACAAGTGGGACCACATCAAAGTAAACATTTTCTGTGCAGAAAAGGAAACAATCAACAAAATAAAGAGGCAATCTATGAAATGAGAGAAAATATTTGCAAACCATGTATCTGAAATATGATTAGTATCCAAGATACATCAGGAATCCCTACAAATCAATAGCCTAAATAAATAAATAACCTAATTAAAAAAAGGATAAAGGCCCTGAAAAGACATTTTTCCAAAGAAGAAAACAAATGGCCAACAGGTACATGAAAAGATGTTCAACACCACTAGGTACATGAAAAGATGTTCAACATTACTAATCATCAGGGAAATGCAAATCAAAACCACAGTAAGATATCACCTGACACCTGTTAGGGTGGCTATTACCAAAAAGTTTAAAGATAGCAAGTGTTGATGAGAATGTGGAGAAAAGGAAACACTTTTACACTGTTGGTGAGAGTGTAAATTGGTACAACCACCATGAAAACATTATGGAAGTTCCTCAGAAAAATAAAAAATAGAACTACCAGATGATCTAGCAATCCCACTTCTGGGTATGCATCCAAAGAAAATAAAAATCAGTATCTCAAAGAGGTATTTACACTTCCATGTTCACTGCAGCATTATTCACAATAACCAAGTCATGGAACAACCTAAGTGTCTGACAATGGATAAATAGAGAAAGAAAATATGATATAAATATATATTATTCAATATATAATATTATATATATATATTATACAGCCTTAAAATAGAAGAAAGTACTGCCATTTGCGACAATGTAGATGACAATATGCTAAATATCAGAAAAAAAGGGCACTAGTAACAATCAGTGGCATCAGTCAGAAAAACTCTTGTAAGACTTCACAACCTAAAAGCACTTCCATACTTTGATCTCTTCTTCTCGCTGCTATTAATGAACACTTCTTAGGTTCCAGAGTTCAAGAAGCATTTAAAGTATTCAGCTGCATGTTATTTACATAACCATTTAATGATGTCCAAGTGAAACAAGCCAGAAACAGAAAGACAAATCTGACATTATTTCACTTATACGTGGAATTTAGAAAAAAAAATTGTTGAATTCATAGTAACAAAATAGAATGAATGGTGGTTACCAGATGCTGGAGGTGTTGGGGGTGAGGTGGGTAAAGGGGAGATATTGATCAAAGGATACAAACTTTCAGTTATAAGATGAATAAATTCTGGTGATTGTAATTAATAGTAATGCATTATATATTTGAAATTTGCTAAGAGAGAAGATCCAACTGTTCTCACCACACACACAAAAAGGTAATGTTTGAGGTGATAGAAATATTAATTAGCTAAATTGTGGAAACATTTCACAATATATACGTATATCAAAACATGCCGTTGTACACTGTAAATATATGTAATTTTCTTTGTTAAAAATCAATTAGTTAAATTAAATTTGAAGATAAAAACCATAAATAAATCCAAATGCTTTTTACCCAAAGAGAACTTTGCAACTGGAGTGGTGTCATATAAAATTAATGTATTTTTATAGAAAAATAAATAAAAGCAAATTATGGAAAGTGCTCAAATTACAGATGCCTACCTTACATGGTTGATGTTTCAAAATTCTGTAGGTCATTTGTTTGGTATTTGACACATCTTTTTCCAGAGCAAGATGTTTGAAGAAGCAGGACAAGTTGCAGAATATAATGCAATCCCAAATAGGCATAAAAGATTATATGTTTTCATCAGATATTAATGGAATATATTATTGTCAAAGTTACATACATATATAAAATAAAATATACAGAGATCATTAAATAAATGTCTAAATAAATGAAATGCAACTGAATATTTTTAAATACTTCTTGAAGTCTGGAACCTAAGGAGAAACATGTATTAATAGTGGAAAGAAAAAGAGGTAAAAGTGTAGAAGTAATTTTAGGTTGTGAAATATTACAAGAGCTTTTCAGACTGATGCCACTGATTCTCACTAATGTTCTTTTATTCTGATACAAATATTGCTACTTATTTGTAATTACAGCTGTTTAGAAACTTATAAATAAAATTCAAAAAGAGGAGAAAGGATAGAAAAGTTTTCTTTTTTCTTTCCCTGACAATATTTGAATAAAAGAGAAAGAAGAGAAGAAGAAGAAGAAAAAAAGATTAAAGAAGTGTTTTAATGCAGATGTGTATATAGGTTTCTATAGAGTCATAATAAACTGTGAAAGTATGTAGAAAGTGTTGGAAAGCAAAGCTGAACCTGATGTTTGGGTAGTCATTAGTCTAAAATGCTTTACATATGTACCACATCTTCTTTATCCATTTCTCTGTTGGTACATATATACAATGGAATATTACTCAGCCATAAAAAGGAACAAAATTGGGTCAGTTGTAGAGGCATGGATGAACCTAGAGACTTTCATACAGAATGAAGTAAGTCAGAGAGAGAAAAAACAAATATTGTGTATTAACACAAATATGTGGAATCTCGAAAAATAGTATAGATGATCTTATTTGCAAAGCAGAAGTAGAGATACAGACGTAGAGAACAAATGTATGGATACCAAGGGGGAAAGAAGGGGTGAGAGGAATTGGGAGATTGGGATTGACATCTGTACACTATTGGTACTATGTAAAAAATAGATAACAAGTGAGAACCTACTGTATAGCACAGGGAACTCTACTCAATGCTCTGTGGTAACCTAAATGGGAAGAAAAATCCAAAAAAGGGGATATATGTATATGTATAGCTGATTCACTTTGCTGTACAGTAGAAACTAACACAACATTGTAAAGCAACTATACTCCAATAAAAATTAATTTAAAATAAAATAAAATAAGAATCAATCAAAAAAATTAGAAAAAGCTTTACAAGGTAAACTGAGGTGGCAAGTATGATCAGCTACTACTATGTGCAAGACCAAATAGCTACCAATACATGCAAGATAATTAAAAGTAAAGACTTGTTCTTACGTCTTTATATGGAACACTAAATCTTTAATTCCTTAAATAAAACTACATGAAAATATTTTCTATACCACTCAAGGTGTATTAATATGCAATTATAAAAGACATTTGACCAACAGGGCATTCAAGGTTAATTTAGTCATATGTAGGATAAACTTGTTTTGTCTTAATTAGGCATGAATTTTCCTCATTTTATGAGAACGTTTTGCTGGTGTCCCCAGGATTAGGATTGTCTATATCTTTAATGTGAATTATAAAAATTTCCAGTCATTTACTGCATTAAAGCAAATGTAGCTGTATTGGTTTACCTACATTAAAAAGATTGCTTCAATAATAATATAGGACAACCAGCTAAAACTTTGTAATCAAAAATTATGTCCCAAATATATTGTTCCATGTATCTTCAGGTAATAGCAGATTCTGAGATGTTGTCTTTGGTCTCTTTGCTCATATTATTTTGATTCCCTTGTATTTTATTTAAGTCCTTGGAGACTTAGCCCTACTTGTATACTCAAATTATTCTTCTGCGTGTCTGAGCTGTGCATGTGATTCTTCATTTATGTTGGTTTGTTGGTGCCTCTAATAATCTAATGAATTATATGAATCCATTGTATTCGCTCCTTACAAAAATGCTCACGTGTTTATTTTTTGAGCTCATATGCTCGAATTGTTTACATGTACAATTCCCATACAATTGTAGATGGTTTCCAGATATTCTGAAGCCCTTCCCTGTTCTCTCTAGGAGACTGTTGATCCTAGGGTAAGAAGCTGTGCTCAGGACCTGCAAAGTCCTTTTTGAAATTCTACTTTTTGCCAGTTTCATCTGTTTTATTATTATAGTTGATTCCAACCACAACTTCAAATTTTGAATTTAATTTTTTAGTACCCTTGAAATAAACTCCTTGTCTTGGTGTCTTATTTCTTTCTTATCTCTTCCCATGCTGCACGCCACTAGCATTAACATTATTTGATATCCCAATAATAGGTATTTTTCATAGTCTTAATGCCAATCCACTCACCATTCAGAATTATTCAAATTAGAACTTGGGAAATGATTTGCAGAAGGTAAAGCCAGGACAACATGGCTAAAAGAAATGACAAGTGGATCAACTGTTGAATTCTACCCAACATTTAAGGAAGAAATAAAACCAATTTTATAAAATATTTTCCAGAATATAGAAGCAAAGGTAATACTTCCTAACTTATTCTATGAATCCAGTATTACCCTAATACAAAAACCAACAAAACACAACTAGAAAAGAAAACTATAGACCAATATCTCTCATGAAAATAGATGCAAAAATCCTCAAGAAAATATTAACAAGTCGAATCCAGCAATGTATAAAAAGAATTATACACCACAACCAGTAGGATTTATCTCATATGCATTCAAAAATCGAATAATGTAATCTATTTCTTCAAAAGACTAAAGAAGAAAAATCACATGATCATAACAATAGATGCAGAAAAAAATGTATTTGACAAAATCCAACATCTATTCATAATAAAAACTCTCAGCAAACTAAGAATATGGGGAAACTATCTCAACTTGTTAAAGAATATCTACAAAAACCTGTAGCTAGCATAATAGTTAATGGTGAGAAACTAGGAAATTTCCCCTTCAGATCATGAACAAGGCAAGGATTGCTTCTCTCACCATTCCTTTTCAACACCGTATCAAAATCCCACATAATACAATAAGAAAAGAAAAGAGAAAAAAGTATATATGGATTGGAAAAGAAGAAAACTGCCTTTGTCTGCAGATGACATGATTACCTATGTAAAAATCCAAAAGAGGGACTTCCCTTGTGGTCCAGTGGCTAAGACTCCACACTCCCAATGCAGGGGGCCCAGGTTCGATCTCTGGTCAGGAAACTAGATCCCACATGCTGCAACTAAGAGTTCTCATGCTGCAACTAAAGATCCCCCATGCCACAACGAAGATCTCGCGTGCCGCAATTAAGACCCTGTGCAGCCAAATAAGTAAACAAATATTTTTTTAAAACTCCAAAGGAATATACAAAATAACTTCTGAAACAAATGAGTAATTACAGAATATACAATGATAATATATAAAAGTCAACTGATTTTTCTACAGTCAAGTAATGAACAAGTGGAATTTGAAGTTAAAAACCCAGTATCATTTAGCATCCAAAAATGAAATACTTAAGTATAAATCTAACAAAATATGTACAAGATCTGCATGAGGAAAATTACAAAACTCTGATAAGAGTAATCAAAGAAGAACTAAGTAAATGAAGAGATATTCTACATTCATGGATAAGAAGACAATATTGTCATCATTTCTTCCCTTTTTGATCTATAAGTTCAATGGAATCCCTATCAAAATCCCAACAAATTATTTTGTGTATACAGGCAAACTGACTTTAAAGGTTATATGGAGAGGCAAAAGATTCAGACTATCCAACCCAATATTCAAAGAGAAAAACAAAGTTGGAGGACAGAAAATACCCACTTCAAGACTACTATAAAACTACAGTAATGAAGACAGTGAGGTATTGTCAAAAGAACAGACAATTAGGTCAAGGAAAGAAATAGATCCATATAAATCTAGTAGATTAATAATTGACCAAGGATCAAAGGCAATACATGGAGAAAAGAAAGTCTCTTCAACAAATGGTGCTGGAACAACTGTACATCCACCCACAAGCAAAAAAAGAATCTTTACATAAACCTTATAAACTTCACAAAAACTAACCTAAAATGAATCATAGACCTAAATGTAAAACACAAAAATATAAAATTTCTACAATATATCTAGGAGAAATGATATCTTATACATAACCTTGGGTATGGCAATGACTTTTTAGATACAACACCAAAGGCAAGATCCATGAAACAAATAATTGAGAAACTAGACTTCATTAAAATGAAAAACCTCTGCTTGTGGATGACCATGACAGTAGAAGGAGAAGACAAACCAGAGACTAAGAGACTATTTTCAAATGACAACTGTTAAAGGACTGTTATCCAAAACATTCAAAGAACTCTTAAAACTCAACAATGGGAAAATGAACAACCTAATTAAAAAATGGACAAAAGGCCTGTGCAGACACCTCACCTAAAAGGATATACAGATGGCAAATATGCATATGCAAAGATGTTCATTATATGCCCCAAGGGAATCAAAAATTAAAACAGTGAAATACTACTATTCACTTATTAGAACAAAACCCAAAACACTGACAATACCAAGTACTGGCAAGAATGTGGAACAGCAGAAACTCACATTCATTGCTGGTGGAAATTCAAAACGTTTGAATTCAGGTACTTTGGAAGACAGTTTGGCAGTTTCTTACAAAACTGAACATATTTTTACCATACAATCCAGTAGTTATGCTCCTTGGTATTTATCCAAATGTATTAAAAACTTATGTCCACACAAAAATTTGTGGAAGGTTGTTTAAGCAACTTCACTCATAAATGCCCAAACTTAGAAGCAACCAAGATATCTTTCAGTAGGTGAATGAATAAACTGTGATATACCCAGATAATGGAATATTAACCAGTGCTAAAGAGAAATGCATTATCAAGCCATGAGAAGACATGGAGGAATCTTAAATGCATATTACTAGGTGAAAGAAGCCAATACGAAAAAACTTCTCACTGTATGATTCTAACTATATGACATTATGGAAAAGGCAAAACTACAGATAGTATAAAGATCAGTGATTGTCAGGGATTAGTGGAGAGAAAGAGGAATAGGCAGAACATAGAGGATTTTTAGGACAATGAAACTATTCTGTATGATACTATAATGACAGATACGTGTCATTATACACTTGTTCAAACCCATAGAGTGTACAACACTGAGTGACCCCTAATATAAACTATGGACTTTGTGGATTATAAGGATGCGTCAATGTAGGTTCATCAATTGTAAAAAATGTACTGCTGTGGTGCAGAATGTTGATAGTGGGGAAGTTGTGTGTGTATAGGGAAAGGGGGAATATAGGAAATCTTTGTATCTTTCAGTCTATTTTGCTGTGTACCCAAAACTGCTCTAACAAATTATATTTTAAAAAAGTCATAGCGATGCCATCCTATTGTCCTAGTATTTAGTTGATGGAGACTGCCACTAACCCCAAAGAAAAAATTTAGATATTAATGAATCCCTAAGTGAAACTAATAATAAAACCTTTATTTGCAGATAATTGAGAAACTAAGAGTGTAAGACATCTGCTAAAGACGACAGAAGTTGATACTTGCACAAAAATTCCTATGGTCCCTATTTTTTTTCAGTAATTCATGGCATATCTTTAAATTTAACTATTATAGTGTGAATAGAAAATGTATTTTCTAAGAGGGATTTTGGCCTTTATTTCTGTAGTATCTGTCCTATATGTAGAGAATTTTTTATCAGAATATTTAATTTTTTAATCAACCAACTAATCATCTCCCATTTGTAGTTTTGTTTTGAAAGTGGATTTTTAAAAATTTTAAATGTTATGGGCTTATATCTTAATTATAATTTCTTATATGCTTATAATATATAGGGCACTGTGGTGGTTAAAAATCCCTAGATGTTATATATCTAAATGGACCTTATATATAAATTATGCTGACAAAATATATTAATTTCTTTAAAATTTGCCAAATGATGATAGTCATTTTAAAGTTTGTCATGGTGCACGAGATTACCAGTCTATAATACTCTTGATAATCCATTACTCTAAAGAAATCCATTGAAATTCATTTTCTTTTAATTTTTTAGGTGATTGAAATTGATCTTCTAGTGGAAATAATATTTTATATTAATGTTAATATAAACTTTATCTTCCTCAAAAAGGAGAGCTTTTGAAATATTCTCTAAATTAGTCATATTCATTGTGACAAAAATATTAGAAAAACGTTTAAAATATTTTTATTCATTACAAAAACCTTAGGGCGTGGATGATAATTTAGGAGCTTATTTTTGCCTGAAATATACAGGAAGACAAATAAGATCAAAGGGAAATTCTCCAGGGAAAAATTATCCCACGATGGCAGAGAAGGGGGAAATTGCTTGATGATTTCCTTCTTCATTCATATAAAATAAATTCAGCTGTTCTTTCTTGGCAGAAAGTTAGACAATTTATGTCACATATTTTTCTTTCTCCCAAAAAAAAAAAAAAAGAATGAGATAAATCTACAAAAGAAAAAATTTAATAAAACCCCTATAAGTGTAAACAGAATTTATTTATATTTTATACACTACCAACTTCCAAAAACGTCTTTGCAATGAGTTATAGTAAAAACAAAACAAAATTTTTAAATGAAGGAAGAATTTTAACATGTAATCACCATTGAGTAGAAAACAGCTTCAAGCTTACAAAAAGTCAAGGGAGAGGGGAAAATTTTTAGATAATATCTTATCTATTAAAAAAATTTCTTCCTTGGAAATCTGCCAGCTTTAAAAAAAAATAATAATAATTAATTAATTTTATTTTTGGCTGCATTGGGTTTTGGTTGCTGTGTGCGGGCCCTCTCCAGTGCAGCCAGCGGGGGCCACTCTTCATTGCGGTGTGTGGGCTTCTCATTGCAGCAGCTTCTCCTGTTGTGGAGCACGGGCTCCAGGCGTGCAGGCCTCAGTAGTTGTGGCACATGGGTTCAGTAGTTGTGATTCGTGGGCTCTAGAGCGCAGGCTCAGTAGTTGTGGCTCATGGGCCTAGTTGCTCCGCGGCATGTGGGATCTTCCCAGACCAGGGCTCGAACCGGTGCCCCATGCGCTGGCGGGCGGATTCTCAACACTGCACCACCAGGGAAGCCCTACCAGCTTCTTAATATCTTTTAACTTTGAGAGAAATTAATCAAAGGAGTTTAAAATAGGAGATCCTTAATAAGATACTGGTCAGTACCTTGGATGCTCTTTTTATAACAATATTTATAACATTTTCTAATTACTTCTAGGCTTTAAGTAAAAATCAACTATTAATTGAAGTTGATGCCACACACACACACCTGCTTTAGTTGCTGTTCCCTTCTGAATGCGTCCCCTCAGTTTTAGTTTGAGATTGAGGAAATGATGAAAATACAGTTCTTCCTGAACTAACGATAGGGCTATGTCCTGATAAATCTATCGTTAAGTCAAAATGTGTTTAATATGCCTAATGTACTGAACATCATCAATTAGCTTGCCTACCTTAAATGTGCTCAGAACACTTACATTACTTGGGCAAAGACTCATCTAACACAAAGCCTATTTTATAATAAAATGTTGAAGATTCCATGTAATTTATTGACTACAGTATTGAAAGTGAAAAACAGAATGGTTGTGTGGGTGCAGAGTATATAGGTTGTTTATCCTCATGATCACATGGCTACCAGGGAGTTGAGGCATGAGGAGAGGGTATCATCCCGCATTTTGCCAGCCCAAGAAAAGATCAACATTCAAAGTGCAGTTTCTACTGAATTCATAGCTTTCACACCTTTGTGAAGTCAAAATATGGTAAGTCAGGGAATGTCTGTAGTTAACTATTCTTCCTCGTTATTTCAACGCGACAATTCTCTTTTATTCTTTGTATAGAGTGAACTCTGTAATAATTAATTTTATATCTCAAAGGCCAGTAAATTTTATTTGGGAGTCCTCTTTTTTAAGTAATCAAAATAGATGAGCTTAAAATAGGTGATAGATAGATTAAGAGTACATTTATGAAAAGGTGACTTCTAGCTCAGCATGGTGGGCTGAATACATACATTTACTTCCCCAAATTCTATTTACATAAGTTTTACCAAAAGAAAAGATCAAATGCAGAAAAATCATTGAGAATGGAGAGGAACAGTCATTAGAAGAAGCATGGAAATCTGCTGAGTTCTTCATAGAACACAACAGTGGCTACACCAATGAATATGGAGCAGAGGAAATCACAGCCCAGATTCTTTGCAGTGAAGTTCACATTACAGGTAAACATTGTCAGGTGTGGAGAAGTGGGCTGCAGGGAAAGGAATCAGAGTAATTAAAAAATTACCTACACAAATAGCTTGTCTAATTATTAGAGTAATTAGTTATCTAATTATTAGAGTAATTAGTTATTAGTTATTATTAGAGTAATTAATTATCAGAGTAATTACCTACACAAATTACCTACACAAATAGCTCGTCTAATTATTAGAGTAATTAATTATCAGAGTAATTAAAAAATTACCTACACAAATAGCTCATCTAATTATTTGCTCCCACTTGCTGCTCTCACCCAAATGAAGCAGCAGGAGAAAGTCAAAATTTCTCAAGGATATCTAAGCTCCTCATGTGTATTTAGATGCTTGAAAGGAAACTGAATATAGAATGTAGTACTGTAAACCATCAAAAAGTCATGGGACATGGAACAGGATACGGTGGTTAGGGAGAGAAGGAGGGCATAGGATATACTCAAGAGCTCTCCTCTGAAAGAAATTGCATGAAGGGGCAGCAACCCTTGAGGTAAGATAAAACTGAAAGCCAACACTTTTATTTCAGAGATAAACCTATTTGGAAAAGGGAATTATAAACCTACAAAACAAACCTAGTAACTACGTAAATTATTCAACCTAATTATTATAATGATTGGAAAATCATGGATTTGCCATCGAAGAAAACCAGTGGTTTGTAAGGAATTAAGATGAGCATGAAAATCCATGGGCTGATCAGGTAGAAATTGAAAACACAAGCAGACTTCCTGGCACAGCAAGAAAGTAATTTGAATGTTAGATTTGGTTGCTATAAACTGATGCATCTCCCTCAACCCATCCCCTTCCAAGACCGAAGGGACAAAAGGCAACAAAATTATATCTCTGCTTCCCTGTGACTGGGAGAGCCCTCACTTCTTACAGCTTGCCAGGTACACCATACATTAGGTGGCAAAATGCAGCACAGCTGACAACTGTGCTTGCTCTTGAGAACACACACTTGGAATCTTAGAGAAGTTGGATTCTGTTGGTATTTGGTTTAATTTTCCAACTTCCATCCCTTAAAGAAGCAGAGGCTTATAGTAGTAAAGGCAGACAGAGCGTATCATATTTATTTCATTGCACCAATCTTGACTTTTTTTGTTAGTGTCAGCTTTTTTCTGAGTTTCTTGAGAAACAGCTTTGGAAGTATTCTTTTTTTTCAGAAGGAATTTCAAGACGTCTCTTTTAGTCAGGAAAATTCCATTCAAATTACATTCAGGTTTTTTTTTTTTTTTTTTTAAACTGTATTTTAGTGGATGTGTTTATTCTGGAGAAAGAGTTCACAGTTCAAAAACTTTATTAAAAATTTAGGAAATTTGGGGCCTTTTAATACAGGCCTATGATCCAAATTGTATCTTTGATATGAATTTCAAGTGTCTAAATCTTTTTATTTCTGATATTCTGAAACAAAATAAAATCATTATAAAAATGGTAAGAAGCCACTGAAAAACAATTGGACAAAAACAAGAAAAATAAAACAAATATTTTGTGATCTCAGATTAGTATTTAAATTAAAATTCATTGATATTTTGTGCACATATTGTATAAATTTTCAAATAAAATTCATGAATGCTTTTACTCTATAGAATAATTTTCTACTTATTTTAGTTGAATATTTAAATATAGATTAATTTTAAATATAGATGTAATTTTCAAAAATCTAATAAATTTATGTAATTTTAATAAATACATTTAAAACATAAAAATGAGGGTTCAAAAGTGGATGTAGATTCTCTTAACACAATGCTTATATTTTCTCATAAAATAAAACAGAATCTTCATGCCTGACATTCTGCCCACCTCATGCCACTCTTCTTTCTGTGGATGCTCTGTTTTAATTTTTCACCTCAACTGTCACTATCTCAGAAAATCCATTCTCTGATCCTATTGTCTAAATTAGGTGACTTAAAAAAATTTCTTTTGTATTCCTTTGTTTGTTTCTCTCACTAAGCAGAATTACTAATTATTTTCTTATTTGTTTATTGCTTATCTTCCTTATTAGACTGTACATTCATGTTTCTTTGATTACTACTGTATTCCCAGAATCTATCATAGTGCATGACATATCTTAAGTATTCACAAACTTTTTTTTTTAACTTAATGAATGAATAAATAGATTATTTCATGGTCTTACTATATTGAGGTCCAAATGAGTTTCATGGTTTACAGGATCTTTTGAGGCCACATCCCAAAGGGTATACTACTTCTTTAGTCCACTTCCCACTGGTTTTACTTTTTTGTATATCCTTCATACTTGGCATACTTAGCAGTCAAGCATAAGCTTCTGTTTCCTAGGCTTTGGATTTTTCCCAAGGTGTCATTACCTTCACAAAAGTTTAGTAGGCTTCCAGTAAATGTCAGGTTACTTGTGTTTAGTCATTCCCCAAACTCTGGTTACTTTGTCAGTGCCTATTGTGACACCCTGAACTTGCTTCATTTGATTAGAATGTTCTGTCCATTCTTTGTGTTCTCTGTGTTCCCCTCTGGGTTACAGTGTGGAGTGGCTTGGGATCTTGCTTCTTTCTCCAAACTGCCCGGGTTTGTCACATCCATGTTGATCTCTTAGGGGATTGGATTAGGAAGTAATTTAGAAGATTTTAGGAAACCAGAATTCTCCAACTCTTCTGGTTCCTTTCAAATATTTCTGTCCCCAATTCCATAATTCCAGTTTAACAAAATGCTTGTTAATTTTCCTTTCAAGAGGTAGAAAAGCAGTGAATTTGGTCACTGCAGTTCATCAAGATTTGTGATTAACACAAATTCATCCAGTTGCAATTCCTTGGCCTATTTCTCAATGTCATGTCTAGTTCGTTATACTGAACTACAACATCTTTCTTACTGCACTCTAATGATAACAAGAACTAACTTCATAATATACTTTCTTGGCCTTTTTGCTCTCAGTTGACATAAACTTTCTCGAAGTGAACATGGTCTGAGTCTCAAAGACAGAACAGTTGCTTCAATCACCATGCTCTCATCCAGCCATGAGTGCATACTCATTACTCCCCACAATATCTTTATTCAGCCAGTCTCTATTTATTTTCTGGACTTCAGTTACTTGCAACAAAAATCCTACTGAACTTTTCTTACCTCAACTATCCTAGTAAGATAAACATCTGCATATGTTACATGCATGAGTCTTATGACCACCTATAAACACTTTCAGATTTAAAATATATGATTCCATGCTACTTTGAACTTTACACACAGTAATTTTTTAACATAATTCCATAATTTTGTGCATTTTACTCATATACAATTTCCATGTGTAGTCCAAATATATCATATCACTTTACCACCTGTCAGCAACTATCATATTATTGCAATTATACACAAACAGAAGAAGTTTTTCACCTGATTAAATTGTTGGGGTTGGGGGGGAGGTGGAGAATCCCAAAGCTGTAGGCCAATATTTCTAATTAGTCAGCTATCCATTCAGAGCATACTTCAAATTATCCAGTTGACCTAGTTTATTTGCAGGTTCTGCATTGCTATCAAAAGTGCAAACTCAAACACATAAATAACAAATTTTTGTACTGGTTATATATATTTACAATCCCAAGTGTCCCACAGTTCAACTGATAATTTAGAGGAGAACACAATCTAAATGGAATGTTCTACCTGATTATTCCATTATAAGTTATTCCCATATTTATCACAATGGACTCACCATTTTTTGCTTATACTGTCCATACTCCATTCTCATTAAAAATATATATTCACTACTCTTTATTGTGAAGTTTAACTAATTGATATATAGTGAGAATTCATCAAACCAGACTCCTTGAAAATTATTCTCATTCCAGGTTCAGTACAAAGCTTTATAAAACTTTTTTTTAAATCTGGTATTTATTAAATTAAATAAACATCCATTTTTAATAGTAGAGATCCTCAACAACTACTCTTCCTATGACTGTCTAGAAATTAAAAGATTGCTACATCTGGTCATTTACTGTATTCTTTCTCTTGCAAAAACAGTTCATGTCACAATAAGTTGATGCACTGTTAATTCCAAAAATCAATGAGGATCTGTTCCAGCCATCTGTGATATTGTAATAAGAATTTATTCGTGCAGGCAATGGCCACTGAGTTACAATAATCTGATCATTTCTCTGAACCTGGCTATAGCTGTAACACATAAGGTGCCAGATTTAGGTACCATGTTAGCAAAAGTACAGCTTCTCCATATAGGAAGTGTCTGTGGATACATTAAGCGGCCAGTTTGTCTATCATATTGACAAACAAGCAAATGTTTGGTACAAATAATATTGAAATTAAGTGGTCCCAGTCTTTTTTTTAATGAGAAAACATCTGGAAACTTGATTCTAGACAGTATTACAAAGAAAAATTTAATAAGAAAGACATGACATAAAGCTAATTTTAGATAAAACATTGCCATTTAAATTTTTTAATTTTCTTTTTTATTGAAATACAGTTAATGTGCAATATTATGTTAGTTTCGGGTACACTGCATAATTATTTGACATTTGATTACATTATAAAATGATCACCACTATAAGTTTAGTTACCATCTGTCTCCATACAAAGTTATTGTATATTATTGACCATATTTTTGTGCTGTATGTTACATCCCTGTGACTTATTTGTTATATAACTGGAGTGAGTTTTGTACCTCTTAATATTTTTCAACCATTTTGCTCACTCCTGCACATCCCTCATTTCTGGCAACCACTTGTTTGTCCTTTGTATCTATGAGTCTGTTGTCTGTTTTCATTTTGTTTTGTTAGTTTGCTTGTTTTGTTTTTATATTCATTATATATATGTAAGATCACACAGAATTTGTCTTTCTCTGCTTGAGTTACTTCAAGTGGCATGATACCCTCTAGATCTATCCATGTTGTTGCAAATGTCAAGATTTCATTTTTATGGCTAATATTCATATATATACATATATATATACATATATATATCACATCTTCTTTATCTGTTACTATTCATAATTTATTTCATATCTTAGCTATTGTAAATAATGCTGCAATAAACATTGGAGTGCATATATCTTTTCAAATTAGTGGTTTTGTTTTCTTTAGGTAAATACTCAGAAGTGAAATTGCTGGATCATATGGCAGTTCTATTTTTAATTTTTTGTGGGAACTCCATACTGTTTTTCATAGCACCTACACCAACTTACAATGTCACCAACAGTGAATGAGGGTTCCCTTTTCTCCACATCCTTGACACACTTGTTATTTGTTGTCTTTTGGATGATAGCCATTCTGACAGGTGTGAAGTGGTATCTTGTTGTTTTGATTTGCTTTTCTCTGATGATTAGTGACGTTGAGCATCTTTTCATGTGTCTATTGACCATCTGTATGTCTTCTCTGGGAAAAAAAAAAAAAAAAAACCCTGTACTTGGAGACCTGTCATTGATGAAATAAATTGAAGATAACACAAACAAATGCAGAGATACATCTTGCTCCTGGATTGGAAGAAGTAATATTGTTAAAATGACCATACTACCCAAAGCAATCTACAGATTCAATGCAATCCCTATAAAATACCCATGACATTTTTCATAGAACTAGAACAAATAATTCTAAAATTTGTATGGAAATACAAAAGACCCCAAATATCCAAAGAAATTTTGAGAAAGAAGAACAAACCTGGAGGTATCACACTCCAGATTTTGAAGTATAGTACAAAGCTACAATAATGAAACATTATGGTACTGGCACAAAAATAGACACATAATTTAATGGAACAGAATAGACAACCTAGACATATAATTTAATGGAACAGAATAGACAACCTAGAAATAAACCCACACTTATATGATTAATTAATCTACAACAAAGGAGGCAAAATTAATCTACAACAAATGAGAAAAAGATAGCCTCTTCAATAAATGGGGTTAGGAAAATTGGACAGCTACATGCAAGAGGCTCAAACTGGACTACTTTCTCATGC
Source organism: Balaenoptera ricei (assembly GCF_028023285.1). Classification (NCBI taxonomy): domain Eukaryota; kingdom Metazoa; phylum Chordata; class Mammalia; order Artiodactyla; family Balaenopteridae; genus Balaenoptera; species Balaenoptera ricei. The sequence goes on from NC_082642.1 coordinate 60,637,855, forward strand.
CATATACAAAAATAAACACAGAATTGATTGAAGACTTAACTGTAAGACCTGAAACTATAAAACTCATAGAAGAAAACATAGGTATTACAGTTTTTGACATTGGTCTTAGCTCTATTTTTTTAGCTCTGCCTCCTCAGGCAAAGGAAACAAAAGTAAAATTAAATAAATGGGACTACATCAAACTCAAAAGCTTTTGCACAGCAAAGGAAACTATCAACAAAACAAAAATGCAGCCTACAGAATGGGAGAAGATATTTGCAAATAGTATATTTGACAAGGAGTCACTATCTAAAATATACAAAGAACTCATAAACTCAACACCAAAAAACCAAAACAACTTAATTAAAAAACAGGCAGAGGATCTGAATAAACATTGCCATTTTTTTTTTTAAATTTGGGGAGGCTAATAGCAGTTTATATACTATATATTGTCATGAGGAGTTAGTCTTTTTGTAATAAGTCTATTATTCTGAAGATCAGGAATGTAATGTTATGTCTGTGCTTTCTTACAAAGAAAATAATTCATTATATTGGATATAGATTTGTTAAGACATCAAATTTACTTGTTCGTTAAAATGCAGGCAACTAAATCATAGAAGATAATTTAAAAACACATGGGGTTTTGTGGAAACACTAGAACAATTCAAAGCAACTTCAGTTTAGAGTATTGTTTTACAAGACCAAACTCATGGTCCATCCAACCTTTTTATTGTCTCTGAGATATGGCAGCAGGTACATCTATTTTAAGAGTTCATGTAAGACATCAAAGTTGGATTGCATACTGAAATTTCTAACTTATTAAACATATATTATAGCATCAATATTCATAAATAGATCAAAATATTTCAAGCAGGTAAATTAGTATATTCAGGAGAAAATGTGCAGATCAATTAGGTCTTAAGGAGAGTGGAAACTTGTAGGAAGAGAAAGGCAAAACACAGAGAGAAAACTGACCAAACTGTGGTCTGATTTGCATTCTTTTATCCACACTACTGAAGATGGCTGAATGTCTCATGGTATGTGATCCTCTCTCGTTTCCCCAGAAATAGGATTCCTATTTTAGGAAAGTCATTATAATTAGAAAATCTTTTTTCTTTTCCATGTAAACTTTAATAAATTTAGGGGTCACATGTGATTTCATTAGTTCCATTTCAGGGGAAAGTTTGAGTAGGAAGTTCAAAGGTGATTGCATCACACAGAAAGGTGTCAGTAAGGAGAAAAATAGGAGATGTGGAAAGACTTAACTGGATCCTGCAAACTGAAGACAACTTCTGTGATTCACTAACTTCTTATGTATTCCACTGTCTTTGGTAAGAATCAGTAGTTGTTTCCTCATTGTTTTGCCTGGTCTACTCCAATATCACTGTTTTGAAAAGGTATGTATACAACTTTCCTGGCGCTCTAACGAGGGATTCAGACAGACACTATGTCTAATCAGACATCATGGACCTTGCCAGGGAAAAATAAATATGTTCAGAAAATTACTTACAGTTTTCTGGGAGAATCCAATCAAGAAAAATCTCTATTTTATTTCCTAAGGAGTTTAACAAAAATCCTCCTGCAATTGACAGAAATAACGGTGGTCAACCACCCTAATCTAAGTAAATCATTTTCTTTCCTTGGCAATAAAGATTACAAAAGTATAAAACTATGAATAGCACTTTGAGTTTTTCCTTTAATGATAAATATAGCTTGCCATATGCAAATGCTTTTAATATCTTGTTATAGTTTCTTCCCCCACTGTGTATATGTGTGTTTTTCTGGGTGTGAGTAATGTATACATTGTGCAGAATCTCTTTTTTGAAAGCCACAGTACTTTAACATATTAAGGGTTCTGTGTTGTCCTACAATAAATTAACCTATTTAACTGGTATTTTCTTAACATATTTAAGCACATTAAAAAAAAAAAAAAAACAACACCTGACAGAAAACAGTGTTTCACAGATCACTAGTCAACTAAATGTGGCTATAAATTCTTGATGTATTATATAATTTGCTCATATTCCTTCTTAAAGTGAATAAAGGGACATCAAATTTGGTAGGATGTTGGTCATTATAAACTGCGTGGAAGCCTGCCTAGAATGTTTACGGCAGTAGCTGTTGGAATTAAGGGTGAAGCTAAGGGGATGTGACGTGTGTCACAAGAAGTATCTCTTGCAAGGAGTGTTCTAAGAATATTTTAGGCAATCTGCAAAATGTGGATTGCAATATTTTCACAAGAAAATTGTGACATTTATTTTGTTAACTAACGAAACTTCATATGAGGATAGGTAGCTTGAAGCACTTAAAGTAGGCATTTCTCAGATGAGGACTTTCTGATTACATACCTTCCCTAAAGGGTAACTGATCTGAACAATGAATTCACCTGGGGTGTAACCAACCTAACTAGCACATGTGTGCACACACATTCACACACACACATACATGCACACACATGATGTAGCACTGCCAATGCTGAAACATTTTTCAAAAAATCACAAACTTCCTAGCAAATGTTATTTGGTGATTATAAGCATTTGAGTTTGTAATCCCTCCAGGGAAATCCTGTTGAGTGGAGTCTTCCTGTTGACTACCACATAGATTGCTTTCTAGGTTGTAGACTCTAGACTATATATTGTTATGACACAAACATGATGACTTAAGTGTAAACAACTTCTAAATGTCACCTCCTTGTTTAATACCAGGATTTTATATGTGATTGCAATTCTGAGGTTATCCAGAAGAGGACGATATAGTAAAAAAATACCATTCTTGGGAGGTTTACTGCAATATTTGATAGAAATATCTCATTGGTATGAGTAATCTCTACATCTTGATCTACATTTATTTTTGGAAAGAAGAGTGGTCAGTACTGACATATATAATCCTCTTATCTCAGCACAATGAATATAAAATTTTGTGGAATGTTTTAAAAATTATACTCTTAAATTGAAAAGAAATTCTCACTATTTAATCATGAGTCTAGATTTTGTGGTTAGCACTGTTTGAAACTCTTTGAATACATCTTTATCAAGTGTAACTGTTGAAGAAAATTGTCACTTTATTGAAATAGAATGAATCTAATTTTGTAATTATTTTTCATCTCTCAGGTTCTACTTAAATTCATTCATCAAGAGTAAACAACTCTTAAAAATGATATAACTGTTGGAAATAAAATGATTACTGTTTTAAACAGCAAATGGGCTATTCTTCATTTTCCTTTGCCTTATGCACAGAATTAATATGAGGAAATTAATCAAGTACCTAAGGAAATTCTGAATATACTTAAATCTGTATACCTAATCTCTTTATCTTTAATAATTCATGGGAAAGCCAGCTGACATAAAGTATTTGATTTAATTTCATTTCATGTAAATAATGAAATTATGAGATGAGCTTATTTCAGAGCCGATGAAGTAAGGCAGTCAAGGCTCAATTGTCACTGGGGTATTGGCTTCCCCTTGGAACAGCTTATTCATTTTCTTATTACTCACTAACCCCCAACAGGTAGTAGTCACTTGATAATTGCTGAAAGATCAGAATTCAGCTACTCTCTGCACTAAGGGCCCTTATTTTTTTTTACTGGTGTCTTTTAAATTGCCATTCATACCACCAAGTGTGCCTTTTTAATTTTACACAGAAAAATAAACCAAGTCTAATTTGAGAAGTTCTTTAGTAGGAAATACAACACACTAGACACATTTGACCACTTAATATTTATCCATGAGCCTAAATGAGTGGTTTGCTTTTACTTAAATTCTAGGAATATTGAAACATCCAAGCTAATTGCAAAATGTCATTCTACAATTAAGTATAATAAACTTTGTGGACTATTGGTTATACTGTTCTTTTCAGTTTGAATGAAAAATTGATTAAAAATGTCACAGTGTCACAGTTTGATCAAAAAGAGGAAGGTTTAAGTAAGTCATAAATCAGAAATAAAACATGGCTACTCTGCTGTTACTGTGTTCTGGAAAAATATTGTGAGATGTATAATGCCTGCAAAATAGAATAACAGGAAGAAATCATATCACATAATGAAATTGAAATTGTTAGGTAGTTACACATTAGCAGCAAGGAGGTGACAACGTGGAAAGACAAGAGGAGAATAATCGTCACACCCCAACCATCTGGGGACCCTCCCCTGACATTTGCAGCAAGGAGTTGGCAATGGCAAAAAGACAAGAGCGAAGTAGTCAAGTTACACCCTAACCATCTGGGGACCCTCCCCTGACCCCACCCACAATGGGGAAACTATGGTCATGTGGTGGGCAACTTATCCTGATAAAGAGGGAGCACAGTAACATGAGGGAACTTCCCAGGCTGCGCATGCCCAGACTAGACAGGTTTATAACCTATAGTAAACCCAAACTCATTATACCATCATTATAATAAAATCTGCACGTGGTTTTGACCCCCACCCCCAGGGAGGCTATTCTTAGTGAATCAAAGGTAAGGGCATGCGCGAGAGTGAACTTGTTACATAACTCGGGACTGTCAATCAAATAATGATCCCCTGTCACTCATTGTATATTTATTCACTGTAGTTGTAAGAAATAATACAGAGAGATTCCATGTACACTTTACTCAGTTTCCCCCAATACTAACATTTTATAAAACTGTAATACATCACAACCAAAATATTGAAATCGATTCAATCCACTGATCTTATTTATATTTCACCAATTTTTTCTGTACTCACTTGAGTGTGTGTATTTAGTTTTATGTATACAATTTTACCACATGTCTGTATGTTCATATATCCACCACAGCAGTCAGGATGTATCCTTCATGTTGCCCTTTTATAACCACACCTACCTCCCTTCCACCGGCAACCACTAATCTGTTCTCCATTTTAGTAACTTTATTATTTCAAAAATATTATAAAAGTGGAACAATGAAGTTTGTAACCTTTAGGAATTAGGTATTTTCACCCAGTATAATTCCCTGGAGTTTCATCCAAGTTGTTACATGATTCAAGAGTTAGTTCCTTTTTATTGATATATAGAGTTTCCAAGTATGTATGTACCACCGTTTGTTTAACTATTCACTTTTTGAAGGACATAGGACTGTTTCCAGTTTTTGACTATTACAAATAAAGCTGCTATGAACATTTGTATACAGATTTTTGTATGAACACAAGTTTTCATTTCTCTGGGATAAATTTCCCAGAGTACAAGTGCTGGGTCATAATGTAGTTGCATGATTAGTTTTATAAGAAACTGCCAAACAAATTTCTACGATGGCTGAACTATTTTGCCTTCTCACCAGCAATGTATGAGTGATCCCATTTCTTCACATCCTTGACAGCATTTTGTATTGTCACTTTTTTTTGCCAATCTGATAAGTATGTAGACTATTTTTGTTTGTAAGATGGTCTCTCGTTCTCTAAAAAAAACTGTGGATCTGAAAGCCAACATTTGTATTATTCATTTTTATATTTCCTGTACTTAACATACTACCTGGCACATAATGGGTCTTCAGTAAATACTTGTTGGACAAATAAATGGATAAGTTAGTGGATGAAAAAAAAAAACTTTTTATACTCTAAAATTTTAGGGTCCAATATATTTAAATATTATATTAACACAAAACAAATGGGAGCTAAAAATAAAATCTACACTGTAATTAAAATGGGCTATCATATATATAACTAAAACAAGGAGATATTTCCATTATATTTATTGAATTTCATGGATATATTGCTTGAAATTATGATGTTATCAGCTGATTAAATTTCTGAAGGCATTCATTGCATTATAAATATGTGGTAAAAAAATGGTCTCTGAAAACTTACTGATATGATTTCATAATGAAAAGATTATCCCAGGATAATCATTACAGTTATTTCACAATAGAATTCTTATTAAAACTGAACATACTATAAGTGAATGTTTATAGAGATGATAACATCTCATGATAAAATATTATAGCAACATTATATTATATTAGCAATAACATTTTCACCTCCCTTCAAAAAGCAGGTCAGCTATTATATTATCACAGAAAATTACTATAGGCTCCATACATAAAAAAATTCTCACCATTAGATGAGAAAATAGAATTTTGTGTTTAGTATTCATTTTGGACAAAATACTCTTATTATCTGAAAATGTGCATTGGCATGGAGTAGACAGTGAACCAGCTGAACTCAAGGTTTCATTTCTTTTTAATTTAGGGGGGAAGAAAAATGAAAGGCTCGAAATGAAATTACTTCATCAGAATTCACATTTGATTTTCATCTTTTCAGCTACCCAGCTGCATCAATGCTCAACTGACTATACTCCCAGCTGCATTATTCAAAGAAGTTATTCAAGAAGAAATACTTGCAATATGTGTTATACTGAGTAGCAAGCTAATTAAAAGAAATTCACAGCTGGATTTTTAGAAGGATTTGATCTTAATTGTAAGGTGCTGAAAATGCTTGTTGGTTGGATTTTGTTCTTTATACCCTAAATCTGAAGTCTTCCCTTGTAAGAAAATTTGTAAGAACTGTTCATGAATGAATGAGTGAATCCTCCTCTCTGCTCTCTTTTTTTTCTGTCAGAGATTAATCAACGATACATTGTTTGTAATTTCTTACATTTCAAAGAGATATCCTGTCCAGGAGTAATGATAAGATTGAGATACTACATCTTCCAGGAAGGTTCTGTTGTTTATAGTCAATTAAAAACTCTACATTTTAAAAATATGTGTTCTGAAAACTGTATTCCTCTAATTGAAGATATATAAAATGTTTGCAATGTTTTGTTTTGGGTTTATTTTTCCTCACCAAATTGTAGGACTTTATCTTTCCTAAAGTGATTTTGACCACATGAGCTCTAATGGGGGTGGGGAGACAAAAATAATAAAAGAATTTAAACAAAAAAAATAATATGAAAGTAAATAGAATGGACCGTATGAAAAGAACATTGAACAAAGAAGAAGCAATGGAATAACTGAATCCTAAACCAGCTCTATCACTGACAAATAGTGTGACCTGTGAATCTGTCCCTTAAGTTCTGTATATCAATTTCTGCAAGTGCAAATGTATAAACGTTCACGTTAGTGTTTTTATATTCCACAGGCAACTTCTTTTGTTGAAAGTAACTAAAATTTACTCTTATTGGTTTAAGCAGAAAAGGTAAATTTAATGTAAGAGAAAAAGGGGGAACCTTAATTAAACCAAAAACAGAAAGTACAGTTGGGACTCGCATGGAACTAGAAATCTACTGGACTATAGTATTTCTAAAGCTACTTGGTTTCTTCTCTCTTCTGTGCTCTGAGTTTGATTCTGGTCTTTCTTTGCTTCTTTGGTCAAGTCCTCATTCCAGTGCTGACACAGGCTAAGTAGAATCAATGTATCCTCAGTACAATTTCCAACTCCATAGACAGAAAAACAGGTTAGGCAAGTATGAATCAGAATCTGTTCTTTTGAATCAACTAACAGTAGGGGTGGGGTCATATGGCTCACTGTCTGTTCAGCAGGGACCGGTGTAACTTCATTGAGAAAGGTATCAAGAGAATAGAACAAGGGGATTTAACATGTACACCTCACTGAAGAAGAGGCTATTATGGAATTTAGGAGTAGCAAAATAAAAAATATTTTATTTATGTATGCAACAATATAAGTGTTTGTTGTAAATATGACTTGCATATATATGTAGATTTAGAAAGTGTAATGAAAGTAGAGCTATCTGGAGAAAGAAGTCACAATTTTTTTTTGTAGCCTAAATTGCTTCCCATCCTTCAGACTAATTCAGTGAATTAGTCTCCTGCCTTGCCATGTACAACTTTTTTTTCTCTTGATGTTATTTGAAAATGAGCTGTTAAGCATGTTTTTGATGATTTCACTTTCCTGTAAAAGAATCATGTAAAAGGAACTAAATCACTGGATGATGTTTAGAAAACTGGAGAATTTATATTTGTTCATATTAAGCTCAGTGAACTGAAATTCTCATTTCCAGAAATGGTCCACATTCTTAGGACACGGTTTATCCATTAGTGTGAACCACCTCAATTTCCCCTTAAGTTGTCTATTTCTCACTAGTTGATGCTATAATAAAATTTCTGAATTTTGAACTATATATTTTTAGTTCCTGAAGGAACTTAAAATAAAAATGGAAGTATTTAGCAGTTTGAAATTTTCAAAAAGATTGTTTTCTCACTTGACTAACATTTATCTAAAACCTGAATTATATAAGGTCATTCAGATCAATCTCTTTCAACTATAAATATTTTTAAATTATCATTAAGTATTCTAGGATAGATGTGATTTGTTTGAAAATGAGCATGGTGACTGACCATGGTTGATTTTCTTGGTTGATATTCCTGGTTAATTAAGGCAAAATGATAATAATAATAATTATTATTACTTATATTTGATATTATTTTAATGTTTGCAAAGACCTATAAACTTGTTTTCAACTGATCTTAATTAAAATTGTAAGGTAAAGATAGGAATTATTTTTCACTTTATATCTAACAAAGGCTCATAGAAATGGATTGTCTTGCCTATACTCATATAGCTATATAGAAGCAAAACCCAGACAGGCACCTGCACTCTGATTCAAATTCACCTTTCTTTCTATTATACTGCAGGGTCTAATATTCACTAATAATTTCTATGTACATGATAATCATCCTGCTCATTTAAAATAATCCAACTGGGATACTATTTTGTGTCTAACAGGAGCAATAAAGATTGCTTTGGGAAGAGACTTAACATTTCCTTTCAAGCAATTTTCCTTAAAAAGAAAAAAAAAAAAATCCTAGCATGTAATTATGTAACACAAATATCCATAACTCCTTTGGTGCATTACTTATGATTTATGTAAATTCTTCTTGAGCCTATTTAGAATTTCATTCTAAACTCCTTCTTAATGATATCCATGAAATTACTGAACACTATAATCCTTTTATTTTCTCCATTTCATCCCAAGGCCAGAGTCTTTACTCTGGAATTCTATGATTTGGAGATTACTTTCACATACAATGTAACTCCATTTTTAATATTTTCATCCATTTTTTGGGAAAACACTAAATAATTAGGTCCTATTTAATTTGAACCACCCTTATTTAAGGTATGACTAGAGCCTAAACACTATTTGTTACCGAGCATGGCCCTGTGGGACTCCTGTGCACAAAAGCCTTTCTGTTCCCCCATCTTTGATTACAGGAAATAGGCTTCATTCAGCCTCCCTGAACTTCCCTGATCTCCAAAGGGCAGATTCAAGCAGTTGTTAATTAGGAAGGGAGGGGATGCAAGTCAAGGGAGAAACAAATAGTCAAGAAAAACAATAGTGCAGACTTGGGGCAAGATCCTGGTTCCCCTTCAAGGAATACACATAACAATATCTTTGAGCTGTTTTGCAGAAATTCCCACGAGGTGGAAGAAGTAAATGGTTAATGACGGTATGCTGAGGTGGAAGAAGTAAATGGTTAATGACGGTATGCTGCCCACAAGCACGGAGAGCAGTTGGAACCAGAAGGAACCAGACCAGTAGGAAACAGAAGGTTGATGATGCTGACTCCCAATTACCTCACCACCAGCCAATCAGAAGAATCCACAAGCTGATCGCGCCCTCTTGGAACCATTACTATAAAACTTCTCACTACCCTCTCCAAGTTAGGACGCATAGTTTTGAGGCCAAAAGCCTGCTGTGGCCCCCTGTGCTTGGTGAAGCAATAAAGCTATTCTTTTCTACTTCACCCAAAACTCTGTCTCCAAGATTTAATTCGGTGTTGGGGTACCGAGGCCGGATTCAGCTTCAGTTTTAAGCGTAGAAAAGCAGCTATTGGCATTAAGAACTCTTAATAAATGTTCCTTGAGTAAAAGTACCAACTAGAATCATTTTATTGCCTATACTAGCTCAAAATCATTTTATTGCCTATACTCAAACAGATTTGGGAAAATAAAAGTATATTTCATTTCTCTAATTTTAGAGGCTAACATTTGAGGCTAAAATATTTACCATAATAATAGCTAACATGCAAAATGTTATTACTACATATATTAACTCTTTTAATCTCTGTAACAACCACAGATGTACTGTTATTTTCCGATTTTACAGGTAAAGAAACTGAGATACAGAGAGGTTAAGATGTTTATCTCTCTATATAGCTAGCAAGTGGTGGAGCTGATACTTGAACACAGGCATAATCTGGATAATCTTCTCCTTATTTTTATTATTAAGATCTATTACTGGCTTTTACTGAAAATAAATGACCCTCCGATATTTTCCTGCTAGCACTTGTAATATGTATAGATCTAATGTCTGGTACCTACGAGAACCTGACTAAAGGATCCTCCACCTGACAGACAACATGACCCAGATGCTCCTTCTGTAAATTTCTAACAACTTCAACTTTCTTCTATTGCCAGTCTCTGAGGACTTAATACCTTTGCCTGACTGTCCATGAGTGTATCTTTTGTCCTGTCTACTTTTCCTCAAGCCAAAGGTTCCTCCTGACTTTGGATGGCCTGTCTTTTCTAAGCTGAACAAATAATTCAAATAAAACACCAAAATCAAGACCTCACAGACTATTAACAAAAAAGAGGATGACATAGTATCATTCAGGTGATCACTAAACCGTCTTTGAGGTCTCAATGGAGAATTTGTTTTTAACGAATATCCTTGTCTTCTGTGTGGACAATGGACAATTCATAGGGAAGAATATCGAACTTCTGATAACTGTTACAGATAGTATTAGTATCCAGGTCACAGCATCATGACTTATAGTGGAACTGGTAGGGCTGGGTCCAATTCCCAGGAGAGAATCAATCCTTAAACCTGAGATGACTCTTTGCTTTAGTCTCAGTAATACAATTAGATTAACAACTTCAAGTCTTATAATCTAACATTACATAAATAGACTATTACAAGTTTTTTTTTTTTTTTACTATATTAACCGTTTCTCTAGCTAAATAAAGAAATCAAACTGATCTAACTACGTGATCAGTTAACCTTCCGCAAGTAGCATTCTATAATGAGAAAACATATCTGTGTCTAAATAGACTCTTCTGAGGTTCATCTTGTGGTGCTAATGGCTTGAGTTAGAAAAAGAAAGTCTTCTTTTTGTTTCTCTAAAAGCAGATTATACAAAGAAAATAAATTTTAAGTTTGTTTAAACAGATAGTTTGGTCCAATTCTAAGCAGTCAGCTATGTGGAAAAATGTAAATTGTCCAGGAGGGAATGATATGCTACTGTATCCAACCTCCATAACAGCACCTGTTGTAAGCACAATAAATACTTCTTGAATTGAAGTGTTAGAGAAGCAGTTCACCAGCATTTTTACAAGAAAAGACTGCTGGAAAAGTTTGTAGTCTTATTTTCACAGCAGTCATATTGCCAGCATTATTATCTGATGCCAAAGATTTTACATTCACATAATCTCTAATGTAAAAAGTAACAGAAAGATAAGTTATATATATTATATATAAAATATATATAACTTATGCTCTCATGTTTGATGGTTTGTAGGGTATAATTTATATATATATAATTTCAAATAGGAGATCAGCACGGTATTGTACATTTCTGCAATTTTCATCATTTTTCCTTTATCTGTTGGTGTTAAGAAATCTGGAAAAGCTGTATAAACTTTGGAAATCTACAGTATAAGAAAGAAAGAAGCAAAATTAACTGTGGACTTGTTTACGGAAGAGCACTACATTCATAGAAATTGTTTGGCTAATTTAGCAGTTGTCCATAGAAAGAATAGAGTAACTTTGTCCCTTCCTTAATTACTGAGTGCCTTCTGGTGGGGTTTCTCAACGTACTGACATTTTGGAGCACATAATTCTTTGTTTAGCAGTCTGTACTGTGCATTGTAGGATGTTTAGAAGCATTGCTGTTCTCTACCTACTAGATGTCAATAGGAGCCCCCCTTTCCAAAGTTGAGACAATCAAAAATGTCTCCAGACATTTCAAATGTCCTCTGGGGGCAAAATCACTGGTTAAAAACCACTTAGCTACACAGCAGTTTAAGCAAAACCAAAGGACAATTGTTTATTTTACTTTATCCTCTTTTCAGTCTAGTTTCTTTACTCTGGAGCTCTAAAAACATAAGGTAAATGCAAACTTCGTAATATGCCTATAAAGCCTGGATATTCAATTGATAACACAGAGCTACCAGGGACTGTCCACTACTGCTTGATGCTATAAGTTTTCAATTTTTTTTCTAGAAAAAAGGAATTCATCATCATATTTACCTAGAAATCAGAGCTGTCAGTTAGTTACTCGAGCTCCCCAACCTAGCTGAGAAATATTTTATTTGCACAAAAGTGTCTACAGTTTTTCCAACCCTGGAAGAAGCCATTAGTCTTGCAGATGATTTTCTAGAACAAAAAGGGCTGCAAATTTTATATCCATACTTGTTCATTTTTTGTGGGAAGATCAAAAGGAAATTCTTGGGATGTATGTGAACAGTTCTGGGTGCTTTCATTTGGGGCCTGAAGAGGAGCTGACTGTTTGGTTGTTCCCAGAAGATGGATTTCTTTAAATATTGGGTTGGCCAAAAAGTTCCTTTGGTTTTTAAGTAAAAACAAAAGACACATTTTTCATTTTCACTCAGAACCTTATTGAACAACATATTCACCGTTTTGTTCCACTACCTTCATTTTTCAGGCAACTTCATAATTCTATCTTCCCAAAACTTTTTATCTTTTTAAGCAAAGAACTGTTCCAGATGCCTTTAACAGTCTTCCAGGGAATTGAAATTTTTTCCATTAAGAGCATTTTGTAAAGACCGAAATAAATAGAAATCCGAAGGTGCAATGTCTGGTGAATACGGCGGATGAATCAGAACTTCCCAGCCAAGCTGTAACAGTTTTTGCCTGGTAATCAAAGAAACATATGGCCTTGTGTTGTCCTGATGGAAGATTATGCGTTTTCTGTTGACTAATTCTGGACATTTTTCGTCGAGTGCTGCTTTCAGTTGGTCTCATTGGGAGCAGTATTTGTTGGAATTAATCGTTTGGTTTTCCAAAAGGAGCTCATAATAGAGGACTCCCTTCCAATTCCACCATATACCCAACATCACCTTCTTTGGATGAAGACCGGCCTTTGGTGTGCTTGGTGGTGGTTTATTTCATTTGCCCCATGATCTCTTCCATTCAACATTATTGTACAGTACCCACTTTTCATCACCCGTCACAATTTGTTTTAAAAATGGAACATTTTCTTTATGTTTAAGTAGAGAATCACATGAGGAAATACGGTCAAGAAGGTTTTTTTCACTTATGTGGAACCCACACATCAAAGCGATGAACATAACCAAGCTGGTGCAAATGATTTTCAATACTTGATTTGGATATTTTGAGTATGTCATCTATCTCCCACGTGGTATAGTGTTGACTGTTCTCAATTAATGTCTCAATTTGATCGCTATCAACTTCAACTGGTCTACCCGACCGTGGAGCATCATACAGCGAGAAATCTCCAGCATGAAACTTTGCAAACCACTTTGACACGTTCGATCAGTCACAGCGCCTTCTCCATACACTGCACAAATCTTTTTTTTGTATTTTGGTTGTGTTTTTATCTTTCTTGAAATAATAAAGCATAATATGCTGAAAATGTTGCTTTTTTCTTCCATCTTCAATATTTAAATGGCTACACAAAAATTCACCAATTTTGATGTTTGTTTTTTTTTTTTTTTAATGCACGCTGATATGACAGGGGTCACAATACAATCTAACAAAATTGTTTCGAATGAAGTTAAAGACAACTAAGCACTATTAGAGCCATCTTACGGAAAAATCAACGAATGAACTTTTGGCCAACCCAACACGTGGTATGAACATACATTTGTACTTTAATCGTGTATCTACACAGCTATGTCACAGGGAAGTTTCTCTGGGAAACTGACTCTGAGATTTCCGTACAATAAGATTATTGGATCAGTTATGAGGGAGAAGGGGAGTAGGGTTGAGCAGGGCAAGAAGGAGAACTGCAAGGCAATTCCAATAAAGGTTTTAGCACACCGCTTGGGGAGTTCTCCAGCTGGGATGGTCTCACACAATCATCCTGTCTTATGACAAGGAAGTTGTCTTTTACGAACTCCTATAAACCAGTCCTCAGATGCAAGCTGCCCTGGAAAGGAGGCATGGATTTAGGCAAAGCAGATCTTTTGAGTTGAAGACAGTTCCTGGAGAGGGATTGAGTTGAGAGCCATCAGCAATCAAACTCCTACAGCCAGAGTAATTGAGCTCTCAGTTCTCATCCAGCCATCTACTAAAACTCACATATTAATAGAGAAAAGACTACATACCTACATCTGTAAATTTGTGGAAGCACTGAGATGCTCTTCTCAATTCTGCCCTCAGCATCTGTTCTGGGAGATTTATTGGATTTTGAATTTTTTAGACAAAAGATAGTTTTCAGGACATTTGGAATTATTGTTTCCTTTCCTCTAACACTTTACTGATACCTGGAAATGAATCAAAGGTTTCTGGAGTTTCTGAAATTTAAGAGAAAAAGACTAGAACAATCGTCAATAGAGGTAAGATCTGTCATCAAAGAAAATAACAATCTTCTCATTCTAGATTTGTCTCAGAAGTGTGCATGAATGACAGAGAATTGGTCATTCACAAAATATTAAATCAGATTTTTCCAATTGACAAAAATATTTATATAAATTTTTTTCTTTACTGCAGTGAAAGTGGTGTCACATAAAGAGGAAAATGAAAATTAGAAATATGTTTTTTAAAAAATAAAAATTACTAATTACAACTTATATTTTTTTATCAACACAGATTCACAGTAGCATACACAATATCTCATACAGGATGAACATTAATTTTGTCTTTTTTGTTTGTAGTGTCTGATTTTTAGAATGAGTAATCCATGAGATTTTAGAAAGAGTAAATGTTCTAAACAATAAACCCTACCTTAAAAAACTTATTTTTTAAAATTTCACATAGCTTTATTGACATACCTTTGACATATAAAAATTGTATATAATTAAGGTACAAAATAATTTTTTGATATATATATACATTGTAAAAAAAAGCATTACAATCAGGCTAATTAACCTATACATCACTTCTATATAGTTACCATTCTGTGTGTGTGTGTGTGTGTGTGTGTGTGGTAAGAAGATTAATTGAAGCTCTATCCTCTGCAAACTTCACATATACAATACAGTATTGTTAACTCTCATCACAAAATATAGAATTCTTTATGAATCTGCATGTTAACATTGAGCAGGGGTCATGTTAAACTCTGTATTGATCCAATTTTAGTATATGTGCTACCAAAGTGAGGACAAAAAGATCTTATTTTTAAAAGTCACTCAATATCAAAAAAAGCAAACAACCCAATCCAAAAATGGGCAGAAGACCTAAATAGACATTTCTCCAAAGAAGAGATACAGATTGCCAACAAACACATGAAAGGATGCTCAACATCACTAATCATTAGAGAAATGTAAATCAAAACCACAATGAGATATCGCCTCACATTGGTCAGAATGGCCATTATCAAAAGATCTAGAAACAATAAATGCTGGAGAGGGTGTGGAGAAAAGGGAACCCTCTTGCCCTGTTGGTGGGAATGTACATTGATACAGCCACTATGGAGAACAGTATGGAAGTTCCTTAAAAAACTAAAAATAGGGCTTCCCTGGTGGCGCAGTGGTTGAGAATCTGCCTGCTAATGCAGGGCACACGGGTTCGAGCCCTGGTCTGGGAAGATCCCACATGCCGCAGAGCAGCTGGGCCCGTGAGCCACAATTACTGAGCCTGCGCGTCTGGAGCCTGTTCTCCGCAACAAGAGAGGCCGCGATGGTGAGAGGCCCGCGCACCGCGATGAAGAGTGGCCCCCACTTGCCGCAAATAGAGAAAGCCCTCACACAGAAACGAAGACCCAACACAGCCATAAATAAATAAATAAATAAATAAAAAAGTGGGACTCCTGATATTCATCCCACTTTAAAAAAAAAAAAAAAAAAACTAAAAATAGAACTATCATATGACCCAGCAATCCCACTACTCTGCATATACCCTGACAAAACCTTTATTCAAAAAGACACATGTACCACAATGTTCATTGCAGCACTATTTACAATAGCCAGGACTTGGAAGCAACATAAGTGTCCATCGACAAATGAATGGATAAGAAGATGTGGCACATATACACAATGGAATATTACTCAGCCATAAAAAGAAATGAAATCGAGTTATTTGTAGTGAGGTGGATGGACCTAGAGTCTGTCATACAGAGTGAAGTAAGTCAGAAAGAGGAAAACTAATACCGTATGCTAACACATGTATATAGAATCTTAAAAAAAAAAAAAAAATGGTTCTGATGAACCTAGGGGCAGGACAGGAATAAAGTCGCAGATGTAGAGAATGGACTTGAGGACACGGGGAGGGAGAAGGGTAGGCTGGGACGAAGTGAGAGAGTAGCATTGACATAAATACACTACCAAATGGAAAATAGATAGCTAGTGGGAAGCAGCTGCATAGCACAGGGAGATCAGCTTGGTGCTTTGTGACCACCTAGAGGGGTGGGATAGGGAGGGTGGGAGGGAGACACATGTGGGAGAGGATATGGGGATATATACATATATACATATAGCTGATTCACTTTTTTATACAGCAGAAACTAACACACCATTGTAAAGCAATTTTACTTCAATAAAGATGTTAAAAAAAAGCACTAATCATAATCTTATCCATGACCACATTCATCAAAACAATTCATGCTTATCACCGTTTTAACTTGTTTTACTGATTACCATCATTTTTAATATCATAACTTCCCCATTTTTGAATTCTAAAATATGAGTCATCTTTTTAAGGTGACATTTCTTTTTCTGAATCCTAGTTTTTTTGATAATGAATTGCAATTGCTATCACACATGAAAGAAAGGAAATCTCCAGAGAAGAAATCAAGAATAAGAATACGGGTTCCTCATGGTGCCCATGAGGAGCCAATGAAAATCCTAATTGTTCAAACCTCCCATTCCTCCAACTCTACCATGAATTCTGGGAAGACAAGGGAGGAGCATTAAAGAAACAATAGTGCAGCCTTGGGGTAGGGTCCTGGCTCTACCTCAAGGGATACACATAACAATATCTTTAAGTTTTTCTGCAGAACTAAAACTCCCACCAAATGGAAGATGTTCAGGAGAGAAGGTCACAGCTTGATAAACTCGAAGCTCATCAGGAGACCACCTGAGGCCGGATTAAAGGAGGGCAGGCCCTGCACCTTATCACAACCCTGCCCTTGAACCATTACTATAAAACTCCTCACCAAATCCTCTCCAATCCGGACACACCGTTTGGAGGGCAACAGCACACTGCATCCCCCTTTGCCTGGCAAAGCAATAAAGCTATTCTTTTCTATTTCCCCCAAAACTCTGTCTCTGAGATTCAATTCAGCACCAGTGCACAGAGGCTGAGATTTCGGCATCACCCGCTGTCACCCCGATTCCATAGCCAAAGGTGCATGAAACTTTTTTGATTTTCACTGGCATAATGTAAGTTAAACAAAAGAAGTGACATGCAAAACTATGGGAAACTATCTTATAAATGATAGAAGATATAAATAGGATCCAATTCAGAAAATGTATATTGTTGATATGCTTTCTAGAAAATTAAAATGTATTAATTCTTGCCTACCAGGAATTTTTTTTTAAAGTAGGATGAATGGATGCAAATTACTGCACTAAGATGAAGTTCTGGGACATTGTAAGTAGTTACTGAGGATAACGGGAGATACCTTGGGTGGAAAGTGCAACTCTTGTCACTGGTACAGCTATGCATTTGCATAGACATGAACAGTTCAGATATTGTGCCCTACCTCATCATTTCTATGAAAGGAAGTAGGAATAGTTCACCATTCCAAGTTTTAGTACAATGTTGAACATAGTAGGTCCTCAAAATACTTTTTAATAACTGAATAATATTGCAGAAAAAAACATCTAGACAATAATAATCAAGAGACAGATTAGCAATTAACATGTTGCTTACTTATGATAGTATCTTCTATGATTTATGGCAGCTACTCAAAGCCACTAATTCCCAGATCATATCTCTAAAATAATCAAAAATTTAATTAAAAACTGTGATTAGATGGTTAATACAAGCATGGAAAGAGTATTGAGGGCACTAAAATAATTCATCAGTGATTAATGTGACGGTGCCTATCCACTTCCTCTTAAAAACACATTGTATTAGTTTCCTAAGGCTACTGTGACAAAGTACCACAAACTAGGTAGTTTAAAACAACAGAAATTTATTGTCTCACAGTTCTAGAGGCTAGCAGTCCAAGATCAAGGTGTCAATAGGAGTAGTTCCTTCTGAGGGCTGTGAGGGAGAATCTGTTCCATCCCTCTCTCCTAGCTTCTCATTATTTGCAGGCAATCTTTGCCATTCATTGGCTTGTATAGGACCTCTTTTTAAATTGATTACCTCTGTAAAGACCGTATTTCCAAATAAAGTCACATTCTAAGGTACTGGGGATTAGTACTTGAACACATTTTTTGGAAGAACACATTTTCACCCAAAGTAATATTTTTTATTGCATCCTTATATTTGAAGAAACAAGGCTGGAAGAGTCCAAAAGAGTAGAAACGGCACTTAACCTGTAGCCTGTGGAACACATGCTCACTCTGTTCCTGACTAACTGAACCACAGAAAGCACCCAAACCTGCAAAGTGTCTTTAGAAGGTTACTCTAGAATGGATAAGAAGGCTAGTGATGGCAAGGAACATTATGGAGATAAAAGAATTAAGCAATTCAAGCTTTAATTAGGAGGGCCCAGGACGAATGGAATACATATTTCTTCCAGATAATTAGTCCTAGGCTGCATTTCCCAGCCACATTATGAGGAAGAGCTGTCCTCAGAAGTCATAGAATTAACTTTTCACTGGGAAGAAGAAAACCCCATCCATCCTCTTCTCTGAGTTATATATTTAAAGTCTTTGGCATAAAATTTCTTTTTTGTGAGTCACAGATCCATTACAAAAGTTATTTAAATATATCAAGATCAATCACCACACTTTCTCCCAAAATTTGACAATTCTTTATAAAGAAATAAGCTCAAATTACCATTATTTATTCAGTATATGTTTTTGTATATATTCTAACACTTTAGACACTTGTATCCACAACCCATGGTAGTATAACTTCTGCTCTGCCAAAAGAATCTGCATTCATGCTCA
The DNA here is from genome assembly GCF_028023285.1 of Balaenoptera ricei. Taxonomy (NCBI): domain Eukaryota; kingdom Metazoa; phylum Chordata; class Mammalia; order Artiodactyla; family Balaenopteridae; genus Balaenoptera; species Balaenoptera ricei. The sequence continues at coordinate 60,656,987 of NC_082642.1, forward strand.
GGTCTATATCATTTAATTATTTTCTTCAATGTGACTATTCTCCATATCTGTTATAATATTGTTTATTAAATACTTAGATATTTTTACCACAAAAAAAAAGAAAAAGAATGTATATCACTAGCAGCTTCAAGACTCTATCTACACTTTTCCAGTTGTTTTAAGCAGATCATAATCTTATTTATACTCATCTTTGTTCCCTTTATGTTTATTTACACAGGCATTTCTAATTATTTATCATTTTAATTAAAGTAAGAAATTGTATGGATATTTTCTAATTGCTAGGAAATCTTTTTCGTTTAACTCTAAATTTTTTTTAATAGGTGTGAAAAATAGTTATTTTTTCCATTTGAGCTGCATTTGTGGGCCATATTGTTAAGTGAGGAATTATTAGGCAAAAAAACCCCACCAATTTTTATTCTCCTTTCACAGGAAACATATTTTCTTCCTACATCTGCACATGCCTTAAGTTTTTATTCTTTTTGAATAAGTGATTCTCCTTTAATTATCATTTTTAAAGATTTTTAGCACTGTGTAAATTTTTTTCAAATGTCTAAACTATCATCAAATAGAGACATTATTTTAAATATGAACCAACTTATATCTCTTTTCTGTTTTCCATTACAGCTAGAAAGAATATATTCTCATTTCTGTAACCCTAAACACCTTACCTGAAATGGCCTATGCCTACCTTTCCCACATCTTTCTTACTCTCTCCTACTTACCCCCTCCTCACCAGATACACTGGCCTTTTGGGTCTTCAAACACCATAGGCTGGTTCTTATCTCAAGGCTTCAACACATGCTGTTCCAGGCTCCTCCCAGGTTATTGCATATTGCCTCCTTCCTGCTACTCATTTCTTAGCTCAAACGTCATATTCTTGTGATAGTTCCTCCTATAAGGAACTAGGTTCAGATCTAGGTTCTTGAAGCAAGGATAGGAAATAGATACCATGCCATCTTCATGTTCTCTCTCTCTTCATCGCTCATCAGTTCTTTTTACCCAACAGTTAGAGAACAAAACATACTTGTATCAAGATTCCTGGTATCACCATCTTGCCATTTCAGAGTAAAATAGGGTGTTTTACAACACAAAAAGGAGCAAAACAATGGACACAACTTAAATTTTGATTAAGAGAAAAATGATTAGAAATATTATAGTCACTAAATATCAGAATTTTAATGACAATAAAAATAACCATTATCATATTGCAAATAAAAAGACAGCATAATAGGATGTTTCTAGTGCTGTGTATAAGATGTAAAGAGAAAAATCTATCTATTATCTATCTATCTATCATCTACCTACAATATGATTAAAAGAAAAATACATTAAAAGTTAATTGTGGTTATATCTCTAGCTAAGAGTATTATAGACGTTCTTAATTTTTTTTTTTTTAATTTATTATTTATTTATTTATTTATTTATTTATGGCTGTGTTGGGTCTTCGTTTCTGTGCGAGGGCTTTCTCTAGTTGTGGCAAGCGGGGGCCACTCTTCATCGCGGTGCGCGGGCCTCTCACCATCGCGGCCTCTCTTGTTGCGGAGCACAGGTTCCAGACGCGCAGGCTCAGTAATTGTGGCTCACGGGCCCAGTTGCTCCGCGGCATGTGGGATCTTCCCAGACCAGGGCTCGAACCCGTGTCCCCTGCATTGGCAGGCAGATTCTCAACCACTGCGCCACCAGGGAAGCCCAACGTTCTTAATTTTTATCGTCCTTTTGCTCAATTTCTATTATAACAAGCAGGTGATACATTTACTATAAAAATGCTAGGCTCCCAAAATATATTTCAACTCAAAATAATTTATATATCTCTGTCAATCTATTTAATAAATGTGCCTGTATATGTACACTTACTTAAGTTCAATGTTTCATTTTGCATTCCAGAATTTATTCAGACATATGAGGTTTAATTTTTGTATACATAACATTTTGGATTTTTTCCTACTTAAACTCTAAAGATCTTTAGATATCACTAATCTTCATCGTTTAATATGGATAACTATTACTTAATATTCACTTTATTTGCTTCATATTCTTATGATAAATTCTCAGGAGGGATATCGCTACGTCAAATATAAGTTTAGTGGCTCTTCATAAACAAGTCTCAATTGGACATTTCTCTTTACCACATGGCTTGGTGCCCCCTCCAATTTCAATTTCTACCCAGCTTTGACTTATCATCATGATGATTGACATCTTTGTAATCTCTTCTTTACCACAACATTGTTTTGAGTGAAAACTCTCTCTTGCCTGGAAAATTCTAAAAGTGTCATTTCTTATTTGAGATGTAGTAAATGGTGGCCCCGAATTGTCATTAATGTCCTATTTTTTGTAGGCTATAAATTATATTTTATTGACATGCATAGAGTTCCTTTATAAAAATATTTTCCTAGCTGATATTTTAACGTTCTTGATTTTATCCTCTATTTTGCCAAAATCTTCAATTTATCTTCATTTGTAAATTGACTTGGAAATGTATTAATTATTTTTATATTGCTTTCTAATGACTATTCAAAATCTCTTCCTTTGTTTTTTTGCTTTATATTTTTTCTTTCTTTTTATATAACTCAATATTTAAGATAGGAGAGTTCTATACTTGGTTCTTTCTTGTGTGTCTTTTCAAAAAAATTTTTCTGCTAAAATTATCGGATTACTATCACATATTAATTTACTCTCTCACTTGATGTTTATTGAATCTCCATGTGCCATTTGTTGTGTTAGTTCTGACATCATTTTAGTCTACGTTCATGATTTGTTTCTACTTTACTTTTATACATTTGCTCTGAACTTCAAGATTTCCTTTGAATTTTCTCTTCAGTTTCTTCCAGAATTCTCAGTCTTATCTCTCCTCTAGTTAGCAAATAATTATCTAACTCTCTGTTAATCTTCTTTTTTGTTTTCTTCTGTATTTGGTATACATAAACCATAATCAATGTACCTGAGAGTATCATACTCCTTGTTCTTTCACTCTATTTGTAAATATTTATAAATATTAACATTTTAGGATCATCACCAACAAGATGGATTTTTTCCTGAAAATAACTGTTTTAAATTTATAGAAAGTGAAGAAGAATAGAACTTGTAAATGTTTACTAATGAGTTTATGAATTATCATTTTCAAGATAAATTTAAAGTCCATTTCCTTGGTAAGTGTACTCAATGATATAGTTCCTTTCTATCATAATTTAGATTGCACTAGGTCTATTCAACACATTCCTTCCTCAGAAGGTTTGGCTGGTAGCATAGGATTTAAGATTTGGGGAAATAGGGATATAGAGATGAATAAAGCCAAACTCTATATATTGATGACCAGTTTCTAACCTCCTCAGTAGTTTCCTGCATCTAGTTTCAATGTATACATACAATGGAGAAATAAAAGTAATCTGGTACACTTGTGCAGACATTCCATGCAGAAGTCTGAAAGGTTGATCTTTCTTCATAGTTCACCTGTAAGTAATTTCAATAGCACACATGCTCACATACAGTACACACACACTAACTTTCTGAATATAAAACTGTGTACAACTTTGCGTGACTACAAAACAGAATAGCTGGAATTGATTGTTCCTGAAAATGTTATTACACTATAGAAAATAAAAATAAATTAAAATCATGTATATTCTATTTTCAAGAACAAATGGTCATATTTGTCAACCCATATTTTTTATTTCTAAAATTCCAAAGTATGTTTTAGTTTGCTGGAGTACCTAAGCAATGTGATTCAATGATGTTAAGAAATATTTTACTAGGTAACAAAATTAAATTAAAAGCATGATTTTATAAAATGCGGTTAATACTTTTAAAACAAATTATTTATCTTTACATTAATTAATTAATTAATATTTTGAATTCCTAATTTCAAAAAACTAAGAGTATTATAATGGGAAACTATACTAGTCCTTCCTGATGTGTCCTGGTACTGATGTGGAGATACGCTCCTCAGAAAAAGGAGTGAGGGAGAGGAGAGAGAAAAAAGAAAAAAACAAAAATCCATGTTTAAATTATCCTGGAAACAAACACACGTCAGAGGTATAAGATAATGTATTCAAACCTCTCAGAAATCTTAAATTATAAAAAATGTTTAATCATATAAAATCCATTTTCTTCCTTTGCTGAAAAGAGAAGCAGTATTGAGGAATATACACATCTGACCCATGCATATGACTCTTCATATGTATCATACTGTAACAGATATTCAAAGAATCAGAGTAAAATTATTGTGTATATTTCTCAGAGAATCATTTGAGTAATAGATGGGAGGCCTTTTCTAGTGTTGAATGATAATGAGGAAAAGTAGATTTTATTTCAAATATTCTAATTGTTTGTCATGTTACTCTCAGATGAGAAGCTTCAGGTTTCTACCCGTGAAAAAGGAAAGTAGTAAATGCTTTTACTAAAATATTCTTATGATAATTTGGAAAATGATATAATGAATCACAATGTAATTGTAGCTAATTGAGAAATATAAGTATAAGGCTATTCAAATTCAACTATGCAAATAATCTGTGTAATCTAGGAAATAAAGCTAGGAATTTCAGAAAATGGATTACCTTGCCTCCCCAAATTGGTACAACCCCAATATAGGGAGAATAAGTAAATTTAAGAAGGGGACTATACCAATACTCTACTAATCATATTCTTTGGGACAATAATTCTATTGTATGTTGAAAAGTGTTATTATGGAAAATAGATCTGATGGACATATAAGTTTGAAAATTGGTATGTAAAGTAATTTATATAGGTTTCAATATTTTAGGAGTTCACTGTATATTTAATATGATAATGAACAAGATGCTCCTTCCTTGCACATCAAAAAAAAAAAGTTTGTTACCTTTAGCAAATCTGTTCTAAATTATCTGTCCGTCAACTCCCCCTCTATCCTCTGGAACTTTCTCCCATTTCCCTACTTCATTATCTCAGTATCTCAGTTAATGATACCACCATCTTCCAGTTATTAAGCCACTCAAGAAAATCACATAGGCATCTGCTGGACCAGCTCTTCTCCACTGCTGCTATTCCTTTTGTTGCTCTATTCCTGGCAATCAATCATCTTTGTGCTGCAATTCTTTACACCACTGAAATTCTCATTTCTGCAAAGTAAAATGTAGAGCAACTATGTCAAAATGGTTTATAAATTTTCAAAACAGCCATATATTAGTAATCTCAGAGCTAACAGATTCTATTCTCAAGCACAATAACAAATTTATCTGATAGTTTACAGTGCTAAAATTTAAATGCAACTTTTTGAGCTTTCTAGTAAGAAGAAAGTTGGCCACTGTCCCCATGGTGATTCAGATAAAACAGTTTGTGGAGACACAAGTTAGTACTGTCTTACTGAACTAGCCATGCATCAGAACTTGCCCAGCAGTCTTGCAAACTCAGGAGAATGATTTTTATAAAGTCACCAAGAGTGGATTCATTTTTCTCAAGCCTAAAAAGTCAAAGTTATAGCCTTCTTTAAATAATTCAAAACAACCTCTTGAAATTCAAGCCAGAAATGCAAATATAAATATCTGAAATGGGATGCCATAAAACCTTTCATTTGCATTCTTAGTTTGGACAATTCATGAATGACTTGGAAAGTCTATGGCATGGTAATTTGCAACTTTGCAAGGAAACAAATTTCAATCATATGCCTGCTAGAAGTCTTAAATGTGGAAGGGACATTTGCCTGGAAGTGAGCTTAATTTACTACACAGCATCAAAAATTCAATGTAGTTTTCCTCTTTTCCACTTCTGTCTGCTCCCTCTATAAACTTAATGCAGGGCTGAAGGTTCTTACCTAAAGTTTTCATTGTTAATTTGTATTACAAAATTTAGAAATTCGAAGCCTGGGAATGGGCTTACAAATTTTTGTTTCCTATTAAAGATTAGAATCAAATAAATCTCCCTCTGAAAATAACACACACACACACACACACACACACACACACACAAAACATGTTGTGCTAGGAAACCTGTAGCTTTATAGTCAGCAGAGGGCAAAATCAAAGTTAAAGGGAAAGTGATTTTGTTTTCTTGTCCTAGAAGTAAGAGAATAAAATCTTATCTTTTCTGACATCTTCTTAATGGCAATCTGAGCAGAACATTATAAAATGACAGTTTCAAACAAAACTATAGTGTAGTAACCCCTATACTTACAAGTCTATATATTTTTCCAAGATAGTACTAGTTATAAAATGCATAAGAACAAAAAGAAGAATACAAAAGTTACTGAAGTTGTTATGCTTTGACACTAACAATGAAAATGAGGTGTTCTATAAGAAACAGTTTTTGGTGTCTCTCTGTACATATAAATATTGAGATCTCTAGAATAGCGGTTATCAAATGTAAATAACGTCATTTCTGGGTGGTGTGATTTTGGGTGATTTAAAATGTCTTCTCTTCGTATTTTTCTGCTTTGTTCTATTAAAAAAATTTCAATACATTATATTTCCTTAAATAATAGACAATTGAAAATAACAAAAATCCTTTCTAATACCTTTAAGTATTATATAAGCATTCTAAATTATTTGCTTTATTGTGTGCTTGTATCATTCACTAAATACAATAGAAAGCCCAGGTTTCAAGTCAATTGAGTTTAATATACAACAGTTTTTGATTGTTGTGGGGATAGCGAGAAAATGCTCTTCATGAATTATCTCTTTTAACATCCCTTTTCAAGATAAAGCTGGACTTACAATGTAATTACAAGTATTGCTTCATATTTTATATATTTGTATTCAGCTCTCATTTATTGATACACAAAACATATTATCTAATAAGAAGCTATTTATTTAAATTTATTATTTGTGATAGTAATTATTAATAATAACATTGACTTTAATATATCGATCTCTAATTGTGTCTGCCATGTGTTATCTCATAGATGAATGTGTCTACATTTTATAGCTAAAGAAAGAAGGGCTAGAGAATTAAGTAACTTAGCAAATGAATACAACTAGTAAGTGATACTATAATCAAGAGTTTAATCCATGACCACCTAAGTTTTACATGTATTATTATTTTAATATTTTCTTCTGAAATTAAAATAATTGTTAAACTATATTACAATCGTTCTGTGTATCAGACTTTCCTTAAATTATTTCCAAGGATCATTTTCTTTAATCCATACAAATATACAAGGTAGATACTATTATTATCCCTTTTCACAGATGAAAATAATTACATAATGTGCCCAAAGTCATACACTTAATACTCTCAATAATGTTTGTTGATATTCAGAACCATACCTATCTTTCTAAACTCTTACCACAAGGGCATTAGGCCTGTAAACATTTCCCAGACTTTCTTGCCAAAGAGGTTCTGTTATTTATTTCCTGTCTTGTGCCCCCTTTCCATCTTCAAAGCCAAAAATGGCCTGTCACACAACCCTAACACTGATTCTCTTCTGCCTCCCTCCTCCACTTATAAGGATCCTTGTGGTTACATTGCGACTACTCAAATAATCCAGGATAGTTTTCCCATCTCAAGGTTAGTTGATTAGAAAACTTATTTTCTTCTACAACAATAATATTCCTTTGCTGTGTGGCCTAATATATTCATGAGTTCTGAGTATAAGGACATGAACATCTTTGCATTAGGCATTGTTCTGCTTACCACAATTGGGTATAAAAATAGACCAAAGATAAGATTTCAGCTCACCAAGCTTTAAATGGATGACTATCTGATTACTGTGGTCTTGTTTGAGCAAATATGCCAAGTTCCCCGCCCCCCCCAAAAAATATATTTGCTATGGTAATTGTCATGATGATAGCTGTGGCAGTGTTTTGTGGGGATTTCATTATTATAAACATAGAATGTAGGATGCACTTTCTAAAGTTTTCATTTCATAGCATTGTTTCTAGCAAGGAAAATTTTGTTTCTTTTAAGGAAAAGTCTATTTTCAAAGTTAACAGTATCTGAAGAGATAAAACACATTTCTGAATCCTATTTTAAACCAATTTACACCTATTAGAATGTGTTGAATTGAAAAAGGAAGCATCCATATTTTCACTGTGTCAAATACAAATGTTTTCTGTATTTTGATGTTTCAGGGGTGAGAGTGCTCCTCGGGTCAGCTAAATCTTACCACATGCATGTCTAATTAAATGCAGAAACACATCAGTGCCAAGGTAAATAATACTGATTTCTGTTTCCTTATAAAATACATCATTTAAAATAGAAACAGGGGATGTCCATGTAAAGTAATAACCATTCTATTGGAGGAAACACCTTCTTTTCTGCCACTCTTGATTCATGCAAGTGCATGTGAGGATACCTTGCAGCCGAATAGCTGAGACTCTAACCCCTGCTCTACCACTTTCATGCTGTCTGACCTTAATAGTCAGTTTCCTCATTTTAAAAATAGAGATAATTATATAAATATTGTGTTGTCAGGAGAGTTAAGATCAGTTAATTTCTCCAAAAATACTTATAGAGTGTCTACTCATTGGCAGGTGCTTTTCTAGGAGTTAGGCATAAGGCAATGAGCAAATAAGACAAAGTCATGCTCTCAAAGAACTCACATTCTGGGGAAGGGAGACAGGGAATACACCAATAAATATTATAGCATGTTTTATGGTAATAAGTGCTAAAGATGAACCATGGAAGGGGGATAGGGAGTGCAGGGGTGTGGTCAGGGAGACCTCATTGAGCAAGCAACGATTGTTAAAGACCTAAAAGAAGTGAGGGAGCCAGATGTGCTATTACCTGGAGAACAAGGAGTGTCCAAAGAGAAGAGTATGTTCAAATTTCTCAAGTGGGAAGAAGCATAGTGTTTCTAGGAACACAAAGAAGGCAAGTATAATTGAAGCAGGGAGAGTGAAGGATAGTGTGACACAAGGGAAGTATGGAGAACTACACCATTATCAGGAAGGCTCATGTGAAGGCTTTATTTCCACCCCAAGAGTAAAGGGAAGCCACTGGTGGGTAAGCATGAGGATAACGTAATTGTATTCTTGTTTTTATTAAACATGTTGGCTTCTGTAAAGGGGATAGATAGGGAGAGGGCAAGAATTGAGGAAATTGAGGAAGATAGAGTAATTAATGGGCTATTGTGGTATTCCAGATGAGTCATAACAATGACTTGTACTATGTTGGTAGCTGGAGAGATAAAGCGCAGAAAGAAGGATTTAGGACCTAGAATCGACAGAATTTGGTGACACATTAGTTCTGGGGTGTAAAGGAGAAATCACTGTCAAAAATGATTGCCCCCCAAATTTTGGCATGAACTACTGGGTGAATGGCGGGGTCATATTCTGAGGAGAGAAGGAGTGGATGAAGAGCTAATTTGGCAATTAAAGTGGAGTTGAGAAGGTGGGCAAGATCATGAGTTCAGTTTTGAAAAGTTCACATTTGAGGTGCTTGTAGATGTCCAAGAAACTACTGAAAAGGAGGGAGTTGAATACACAGATGTGAAGCCCATGGTAGAAACCTGGCCTGGAGTTTTCGATTGCTGAAGCTTGAAGTAATAAATAGCTAGAAAAGCAGTGCCATGGGGGAATCAGCCAAGTTTCAGCTAAGGACAACAAAATGTGCTGAGGGAATATTTGGAGAAGTTGAAGATCTGGGCATTAACTGACTGTGAAGGCGGAATGGTTCAGAGAATGAGTAAGAGGTAGAGAAGTAAAGACCTGTGAAGGGAAAAGGATGTAGTGAGCCTTTGGGGGATGTGGAATACCTCTAAGGTTAATTTACATATTTCTGCTCTGAACAATTGTATGTTGATTTCAGAGACATCTTACTTCCAAATTCTTAAGATTTACATTACCATAACTTCTGCGTATTGATAATAACTTTCACATTTATACTACCATATCAGATGAAGTTTAAGAGTAAATGTATGATAAATGCTATTTAATCTTATTGTACTTCTAGATAATTATTTTTCCCAAATCATATATTGTGACTTTTTTGAATATTACATCATATTCATATATTTCAAGTATGGATTTCACCTAAGTGAACTATAATATTTTCCCAAACTTACTGCTGAGAAATGAAATACTAGTTGATAATAAGTTACAAAGTCCAAAGTGATAAAGGCACTGAAAGTAATATGTGTATTTTGTTACCAGTTAACCTATTTTATTGCAATTTCATTTTAAAGTAAAATGATGTGTGGTCACTACATACAGTTAATATTCATGTAAAAAATGAACCAACATTCATATTCATAGTAAATAGAAAGTTATATCAAAGAGCTTTAAAATATTTACTAAAATGACATTAAGAGACATGAATAACATATATCTTAGGAGAAAAAGCTTAGTCAGCTATGGCAGTAACACACGTCAGGAACAAAATGTGAAAGACCTGGGTAATTAAGGAAATAATTATTTGATCAAATGGCTGATAATTTCAAGTCCTGCATGATATGTCAAGTTTAAAAAGGAACAAACTTATATCCAACTATTCAGAGATAGCTGAAATACCTAAGAATATAATAAGGAGCTATAAAAATAGACAAGAAGCTGAAGAAAAAGAATTTTAAAAAAGAACACACTTCAAATACTTTCTCCAACTTTAATTGAGCTTGGAATAGAAAATACAACAATTTCATTAAAAGAAAATATAAGGAGAAGAATATTTAAATTTTGAGAAAAGACAAAAAGATATGTTTTGGAAGATATAAAAATTAAGAACATATTAACAAACAACTGCAAACTATAGTACTCAGTTTATGTATGTATGATATTATACATGCTCTCAAGAGAGATTGTGAGATGATTTGTTCATTGATTAGTTTGTCATTATGTTCAAACTCTGGAATCTAAGAGTTGTATCTTGAAAAGTAAAACATATGGGCTAATAAAATAATATTTCATTTCCCCTAATATTATGCAAATTGTATTAATTGTGAAACATGCATTCATAAAAAATTGTAATGACAAAAGATAAAAGCACCACAATCTCCTCTGCAATCTTTCAACTGCTCAAAAGATGTCTCAAAAATTTCCACCTAGTTAAACCAGAAGCTCTCCCAGGGAGAGAGTTCTCTGTGTGCAGTGTGCAGCTGCTCTCACACCTTTGACGTAAGTAAAAATATTAACTTCAGATAGACTAAGTTAGATATATTTTGTTCTTTGCAGAGAGCTTGGTACCATTTAGCTTGCCCCTCCCTTATTCTTGGACTTCTCCTCACCTAGAATGACTTTCTCAAATCCATACCAAAAAAAAAAGCCATTTTTAAAAAATTTATTAAAAATCCTATGTACTTTTTTCTAATTTATCACCCACCAACCACTATTTCTATTTATGTCAAATACAGACTTGCCATTTGAATGATCTGATATGCAGAGGAAACTACATTAGATATGATTTAATTTCATGTTGCATATGGGGAACAAATTTAGAGAAAAACAGAAATGTGCATGATATTTACATAGTTCAGATTTAATTTCCGCATCATTATCATTTTTACTTTTATTGTTTTGTGTTGTTCTAATCTTTTCGATGTCAAATCATTTAAGGGAATTTTTAATATAGAGTACAGATTATTTTTTTTAATAATGGAACCTTGCTTAATACATATATAATAAGACAATTTCTTTAAACATAAATCCCAGTGAAATTAACACTGGGAAGTCAATGAAGATTTTCATTATCAGCAATGAGGCAAGCAACTGAAAGGAGAAGCAGGGAGAAAAGAATATAAAACTCACAGATCTGGTAGCTTGTCTAGAAAGATGCTGCCATCAGTTTGCCAGGCCACCCTCTCCTCCTCCTCCTCCACCCCCTCCTCCTCCTCCTCCCCCTCCTCCTCCTCCCCTTCCCCCTCCCTCTCTCTCCTTTTTCTCGTTCTTCTTCTTTTTCTACTTCTTCTTCTTCTACTTCTTCTTCTTCCTTATTCAACACATTTATTAACACCTACTACTGTGTGCAGAGTTAGGTATTGGTCATTGGAAAAAAGACAGCAATCAATCCCTCTATTTTGTCCTCAAAAGGTCATAATCTAGTTGGATGGTATAAATAGCCAATTTCCATTTCAAGGTAATGTAACACAGGAAATACTATGGAAACTTGAAGGAAGAGAGAACTAATTTTGCTTTGAGGAGTTAGAAAATCTGCCCATTAATTTGTCAGTGAAGCATAGCTATAATATGATAACAAGAGTTTGTTGAAAGAATAAGACAGAAAGAAGCAACATTCTAGGTAATGAGGTGGGGAAGAAACAAAATGAGGGTGGGAGATTAGGTTAAAATTTAACCTCTTTATCAAAAATAAGGTATATCTGTCCAAAATATTTAGTAGAACTTTACAGTTTGTTTTTTTCCCATTCAGTTATAGCCTTGTATTTGATAGTAAGAACTTTGGATTTTATTTGAGGGGAATCATTAAAGAAAATAAAATGATAAGATTTGTATCTTAGATTTTTTTTTGTAGTATGTCATAACTGGGAAAGATTGGAGGAGATGAGAGTGGAAGCAATAATAAATATTTAAGAGGGTCTAAAAAATGTTTCCAGGTTAGAAACAATGGTGACCTGAACAAAAGTAGAGAGGAGATAATAGACTGAAGAGGGACTTAAAATATAAAATATATGACTTTTAAAGATATGGGCTATTTTATTTTGTATTACTGCAAATTCTCCTTGATGTAATCATCACCAAGTTACTCTTCTTAGCCCTTAAATCAGATTTGTAACATTGATTTTGTGAATCACTAGGGAAGATCGTGAATACTATGTATTTTCTACATCATATATATAACTTTTGTGATCTGAAATGTAGCCACTAATCACTATGTATGGATAATGAGGATAGCTAAAATTATGCAGCAGATTCTACATCACACTATTAAGTGTTGGAACTAGAATTCAAACTCAAATCTGTTCGATGCCGACTTTAGCTTATTGGGTAGTCAAGTGCATAAGTCACATATACCAGAGCTAACATGGGTAAAGTGAAAATGGGCTAGGGGACTTGGCCTGCTAAATCTCTCTTTTCGTTTATTTGGAGAAACCTCCACAGAAATGTTAGGGTTCTTTAGGGGACAACATTTCTAAACCTGTAGTCTATACTATCCTCTCTTTTTTTAAAAAAATATTTATTTATTTATTTTAGAGACACAGATGTAGAAAACAAACGTATGGACACCAAGGGGGGAAAGTGGCGGGGGGTGGTGGTGGTGGTGTGATGAATTGGGAGACTGGGATTGACATGTATACACTAATATGTATAAAATAGATAACTAATAAGAGCCTGCTGTATAAAAAACATAAATTAAATTCAAAGATTAAACAAATAAACAAATAAAATAAAAAAATAAAACAGAAAAAAATTTATTTATTTGTTTTTTTAATAGATCTTTATTGGAGTATAATTGTTTCACAATACTGTGTTAGTCTCTGTTGTACAACAAAGTGAATCAGCCACATGCACACATACATCCTTACATCCCCTCCCCCCATGAGCCTCCCTCCCACCCTCCCCATCCCACCTCTCCAAGTCATCACAAAGCACTGAGCTGATCTCCCTGTGCTATGCTGCTGCTTCACACTAGCTATTTTACATTTGGTAGTGTACAAATGTTGATGCTGCTCTCACTTCGTCCCAGCTTCCCCATCCCGCCCCGTGTCCTCAAGTCCACTCTCTATGTCTATATCTTTATTCCTGCCCTGATACTAGGTTCATCAGTACAATTTTTTTTAGATTCCATATATATGTGTTAGCATACGGTATTTGTTTCTCTCTTTCTGACTTACTTCACTCTGTATGACAGACTCTAGGTCCATCCACCTCACTACAAATAACTCAGTTTTGTTTCTTTTTATGGCTAATATTCCATTGTATATATGTGCCACATCTTCTTTATCCATTCATCTGTTGATGGACATTTATATTGGTTCCATATCCTGGCTATTGTAAATAGTGCTGCAATGAACATTGTGGTACATGTGTCTTTTTGAATTATGGTTTTCTCAGGGTATATGCCCAGTAGTGGAATTGCTGGGTCATATGGTAGTTCTATTTTTAGTTTTTTAAGGAACCTCCATTCTCTAGCATACTGTATCACTGGCAAGAACATAAATCTCATAAAGTTAATTTGGGTAGATAAAGAATCATAATTTGAGCATATTACATATTTAGTGTAACAGTTTTTAATTTCAGAATACTTATTTTTTTATGAAAGTGTAATTGATGTGCAAAGTTATATTAGTTTCATTTTTACAACACAGTGATTCAATATTTTTATAGATTGCACTTCTTTTAGAATTATTTAAATATTGGCTATATTCCCTGTGGTGTACAATATGTCTTTGTTATCTTACCTATTTTATACATAGTAGTTTGTACCTCTTAATCCCCTAACCCTATATTGCCCCTCCCCCTATCCCTACTCCCACTGGTAAACACTAGTTTGTTCTGTGATACCTATGAATCTGTTTCTGTTTTGTTATATTTATTTATTTATTTTTATTTTTTAGATTTCACATATAAGTGATAACATCCAGTATTTTTCTTTCTCTGTCTGACTTATTTCACTAAGCATAATACCTTCTAGGTCCATCCCTGTTGTTGCAAATGGCAAATTTTCATTCATTTTTATGGCTGAGTAATATTTCATTGTAAATATGTATACCACATCTTTTTTATTCACTCATCTGTTGATGGACACTTGCATAATACTCATTTTGAACTTTTTTGTGTGTGTGTGTTGCTAATATAGGTTGGCTTTTTATGGAATGAGGGACTGATTGTCAGTTCATGCTAAGCTTTTGTCTTCACCTGAAATTTGTTTCCAAATGCCAATATGATGTCTTATACATCTTTGTGTGTAGTTAATACTCAGTAAATACTGTTAATTGATTATTATAGTGCTTGCCGTGGTTTGTCAGGTACAGACATAATTGTCTTTGGTCTATTGTTTTTAGAATCCTTGGTGGAGCCTTATTTCTTTTTTTTAAATTTATTTATTAATTTATTTATTTTTGGCTGTGTTGGGTCTTCGTTTCTGTGCGAGGGCTTTCTCCAGTTGCGGCAAGCGGGGGCCACTCTTCATCGCGGTGTGCGGGCCTATCACTGTCGCGGCCTCTCTTGTTGCGGAGCACAGGCTCCAGACGCGCAGGCTCAGTAGTTGTGGCTCACGGGCCCAGTTGCTCCGCGGCACGTGGGATCTTCCCAGACCAGGGCTTGAACCCGTGTCCCCTGCATCGGCAGGCAGACTCTCAACCACTGCGCCACCAGGGAAGCCCATGGAGCCTTATTTCTGATAGTGAGCTATTTTATCCGTCTGATTGTGTTCTGTTTGGCACATGGGTAAGTTTGGGGATAGAGCAGACAGAATTTAAGGTGGCTTCCATAATCATCACCTTCTGGTGTTCATGCTTTTGTGTAATTTCCTCCCTTTGAGTGTGAATAGAACCTGCCAATTCCTTTAATAAATTGAATATGACAAGTTTGATGAGATGTAACTCCCATGATTATGTTATGTTATATAATACTCTATCTCAGCGGTCCCCAAATTTTTGGCACCAGGGACTGGTTTCATGGAAGACAATTTTTCCATTCACGGGGTGGAGGGGGTGGGGTGGGGATGGTTCAGGTGGTAATGAGAGCGATGGGGAGCAGCAGATGAAGCTTCACTGGCTCTCCCGCCGCTCACCTCCTGCTGTGTGGCCCGGTTCCTACCAATCTGCAGCCCGGGTGTTGGGGACCCCTGCTCTATTTTGTTAGCAGACTCACTCCAGAGATTCTTCTTGCTGCCTTGACTAAGTGCCATGTTAAGGAAACATACATGGCAAGGAACTATGGGTGGCCTCTAGGAGGTGAGGGCAATATCTAGAAGTTGAGTGCAACCTGTAGCTGACAACCACCAAGAAGGCAGGTCCTCAGTCCTTCTAATGCAAGGAAATAAAGACTACCAACAATCTAAGAAAGTTTGGAAGTAAATTCTTCCCCAGTGTAGTCTCAAATGATAACATAACCCAGTCAACTCTTGATTTCAGTCATTGAGACCCTGAGCAGAGCAGCCTGCTAAGCCATGACCCACCTCCTGACTCTTGGAAACTGTGAAATAATGAATGAGTTGTTTTAAGCTGCTAAATTTGTAATAATTTTTTAACACAGCAATAGGGTAGTATTATAGGGGAAGTTGTTTTGATACCCTGAAGTTCCTTAAGGTAAGTCAGTTCTTCCTTGCCTGGAAAAGGCAGGGAAAAGTTAGTGGGTCTATTAGAGCTATTATAAGGAGAAATAGCGGTGGCATAGAACAAAGGCATAGACAGCCTCACGTTGTTTAGGAGACAAAGTATAGAAATCTCATTTTCATATGGATAGCTGCAAGTAACTTATCATTCCCTTTTAAAATGTATACCTAGAAGCCTTCAAAATATTAAAGTGTAAATATTACACTCATATATAAAGTATGACATTGAAAACAAAATAACAATTGCTTTAGTAATAATTACATTGAACCAGTTAGGCGTATATTTAAAGCTGATATGTTTTAATTAATATTTCATTATGGGGACCAAAATTTATTTTTGCAAAGTGACTTAGGTCCCATATAGGATATTGTCATTAGGAGAACTACCAGGATAGACACTATCTCCACTTCTTTGATACCATAGTCAAAGTTGATGCCTTTGTGTTAATTATGTTTTAATTAATTTATTTTTCTGGAGGTGGAAAGAATGGAGTAGGACTGAAGCTGCAATTGATAAAAAAAGCAAGTCACTCATATTAACTTAGAGAAGCAGGGGTTTGGTATTTTGTTGTTTGGAGAGTCTTTCTATTGTTTTCTGTTATCAAAATGTTTATGGAGTGGTCTTTTTATTGTCTTGTTCCATTGTGGTTACAGATGAACTTGTCTGATGTAAGTGTTCTGTGAAAGTACTTATTTTCACAGAAAAACACCACAGCCTAATCTTTAAGACCAAGCTAACTCTAAACTGACAGCAGTCAATGATTTTTTTTTTTTTTTTCTTTTTCATCAATAAGGAGTGAGTATGCTTGTGCATACTTCTTTGTGAACATCTGTGAGACTATCTCAAGGTGGAACCCTGGGTCAAAGGGAAAAATACAAACTTAATTTTACTGAATACGAATGACATTATTGCCCTCCAAAAATGGCTGCACTCATTTATAATCTCATCTGTAATGACTGGATTTCTTCTCAGCATCTGGTTTTCTAATTTATAATCTGCTTGTCAATTCCCCTTAATTGTAATAATATTTCTTGGAAGTAAACTTCATTATTATTACTATTGTCATTATCATTATTGTTTTTCCTGGTCCTTGTATTCTGAGTTACCATAACGATATTCTGATTTTATTTATTTATTCATTTTTTTAAAAAAATATTATTTATTTATTTTTGGCTGTGTTGGGTCTTCGTTTCTGTGCGAGGGCTTTCTCCAGTTGCGGCAAGCGGGGGCCACTCTTCATCGCGGTGCGTGGGCCTCTCACCATCGCGGCCTCTCCTGTTGCGGAGCACGGGCTCCAGATGTGCAGGCTCAGTAGTTGTGGCTCATGTGCCTAGTTGCTCCACGGCATGTGGGATCCTCCCAGACCAGGGCTCGAACCCGTGTCCCCTGCATCGGCAGGCAGATTCTCAACCACTGCACCACCAGGGAAGCCCCTATTTATTCATTTTTTAATCTTTTGACTCTCTTTACCCATTTCTCCCATTCCCCAGTTGCCTGCTTCTGGCAACTACCAATCTGTTCTCTATATCAATGAGTTTTTTTGTTTGCTTGTTTGTTTTTTGTTTGTGTTTGTTTTGGGTTCCACAAATAAGAACTATCATATGGTATTGTCTTTCTCTTTCTGACTTATTTCCCTTAGCATAATGCTTTCAAACTCCATCCATGTTGTCAAAAATGGCAACATTTCATTCTTTTTTATAGCTGAATAATATCCATTGTATATATGTACCACACCTTCTTTATCCATTCACCCATTGATGAACACTTAGGTTGTTTCCATATCTTGGCTATTGTAAATAGTGCTGCAATAAATATTGGTGACACATATATCTTTCTGAGTTAGTGTTTTCATTTTCTTCAGGCAAATACCTAGAAATAGAATTGCTGGATCACATGGTAGTTCTATTTTTAATTTTTTGAGGAAACTCAAAACTGTTTTCTATAGTGGTGGCACCAATGTACATTGCCACCAACAGTCCTCAAGGATTCCCTTTTATCCACATCCTCACCAACACTTGTTTCTTGTGTTTTTGATTATAGCCATCATTATCATTTTATTTTTCCCTGGTCCTTGTATTCTGAGTTATGAATTGTCTTAAATATTTCATTATAACAATATTCTAATATTCTAATTAGGAAAGAATTATATCAAGTTACAGATATTAGTTGACTAAGTAAATTCAAAGCAACCTAAGTGTTAAAAAAATATCAACGATTACTATTTTAGGCCATGACTTAGAGACTCCTCCAACCTTAATGAATGAGCTAGGATGATTTATTCAACTAACTAAATAGAATAGATAGTAATTTTTTTTTCTCCTATCCATAAAACAAAGTTAGAAGAAATTTGGACTTTTGTTATGGACTGAAGTTTGTGTCCCCCTTTTCCAAATTCATATGTTGAATCTCTAATCACCAGTGTGATGGTATTTGGAGATGTGCCTTTGGTACATACACAGTCATGCATGTGGAGCCCTCATTAATGGAATTAGTGTCTTAGAAGATGAGACATCAGAGAGCTTGCATCCTTTCTCTTTGTTTTGTGCCATGTAAGGACACAAGGAGAATTTGGCTGTCTGCAAAGCAGAAAGAGGGACCTCACCAGCCACCAAATCTGCAGGTACCCTGATCTCAAACTTCCCAGGCTCCAGAACTGTTAGAAATATATATTTATTGTTTAAGCCATTCATTCTAAGGTAAATTGCTATAGCAACCCAAACCAAGATAATTTTCTTTTGGAAAAATTTTTAAAATGTACACTGTATGTACTTATATATATATTTATTTTCTCTTTTCTAATTAAATGTACACACTAAGAAATAATTAAATCTGATGACAATTATTGGTACATAACTTATATCTATTAAACATTGAAGAAAATATATAAAATTACATAAAAATTTTGCTTAATTTAAGAATCACCTATTTTAATTATATCTTAATTACACACACATATATATTTAGTAACTAGTATACAGTTTTAGCTGATACTTAGCAAGAGTAACTAGAACAATTAAATTCTTCTAAATATGTTAAAACATTGAATCAAGGCCACATTAATATTATAAAATCAGTATTAATATTGTATACTGTGCAATAACTTTAGATAGATGTTATGAAAATCACATTTTACACAATAGAAGAAACAAATGAAGAGGGTAAATAATTAGGGTGAATAAGTAAATAAGTATGGTGAAACTTAAATCCAGATGTTAACTTCTCTTTGACAACTGGGACTGATGGTGATCTTCATGACCAGTTGATTTCTATTGGCTCATCTAGAGTAACATTATTCTGTCTTAGATCAATGTTTAATATCTAAAAAAAAATAAAATGGTAATTAATTGTTTAACCAGAACTGGTTTTTTAACAAAAACTAATTCCATAAATAAATGCTCTATTAGTAAACAGGTATAGCTTGTTTTTCTTTTCCATTTTGATTAATTTTTATTCCAGAGAGTTCACAACCATTTCAGTAATAGTCTCACCCAACCCACCCATTATACAGATGATGAAAATAAGTCTCAGAGAGGGAGAATGGTTGTCAAAATACAACTAAAAACTGAGACTATTAACCAATTATCTTATATCTACTACTTTATTCTTTCTCCATGACTCCTAAATATGCAGTTATTCATAATTGCACTACATAGATCTCTATGCATTCTGCCCTCAAATATTATCCAGCCAGCTAGAGACAAAACTTAGATTTTAGAAATATGTTTTCTTTTACATCAATCTTAAAGGGCTTTGAGATGCTGAATTTATTGCCAATGATTTCACTGTGCATGTTACTTTCTTTCACTGGAGAGAATCTGTCAGACCATATAGGGACTAAGTGTGGAGGTGACCAGTTAAGCCACTGTACTCAAACAATCATCTGTAATATTTTTACAATTTGTCAGTTTCATTAGACTTTTCCATTGCTCCAATAGACTCACATGACTCTCAGTGCCTTAGCTCAGAAAGTTGAATTCAGTCATCAAATATGCAAGAGAAGAAGAAAACCAACATTTCTTTACTGCTAAACAAATACCAAACACTCAATGGGGAATGTATAAAATTTATTCTTTACTAAAACACAGCGTCTTAGGATTTATTTCCCACGCTTCATAATAGAAGAGTTTAAAAGGTAAAAGGTAAATATTTTTTTTATTATCTGTTAGTCAGATTTGAAACTGATCCATCTTACACCAAAACCTAACTTAGTTCCTTTATATCAAAAGTGAAAAACAAGGAGTACCTCACATAGAATTTAATACCTATACAGATGGCAACTAGGCATAATTGCTGCTAGGAAAGTGTTTTAAAAATTGTATTGATAGAGCAATTAAATGTCCTTTGCATATAATTCCTACACCCATGGAAAGGGCAACCAAAATAGAGAAAGAATTTGACTACTCCCTCCTTTTCCCATATATCTATAAAAACTCAGAAAACAGTAGATGCTCACAAATATTTGTTTTATTTAAATACACTTAGAAGGGACTACTCCTTTGTTAGTAAAATTAATATCTTCTTTTGGAATCATTGAGATAATGAACCATGTAAACAATTTATTCTTAATACTTAAAATTCTTTGTGAATGTATTTGAAAGCAGTGGAATGAACTTTTCTTTATAAGTGGTGTTTTTTATGCCAAGTATTTGGTCAAAATTAACTTGAAATAATACTTGATATGTTAAAATATCTTATTTGACCTTGTTCAGCTGACTGTATTTAGTTTCCTTTTATAGTAAAAATTGTGAGCTTTATTGTTCACCATTGTTGTAGTAGATAAGAACAAGAAAATACGTAAGGAAAACCAGTGTTCTTTAATCTCATTGAACATTGGGCTGTTCAAAAAAACTGATTTCTATTTATGATTGATAATCATTGACTATTTATTCCTGAGGATTTAATTTTCCTTTTTAAGGATTCAGTTTCTTAGTTTGCCATATAAGACCACTGGACTAAATCACTGATTCCTTTACTTTGGAATTTTATAAACAGGTGAAATTTTAAAAGAAGAGAAATGGGGGTGAGGTGGTGGGTTATCAACTTTTATTTTACCATGGAAGGTCATTAAATATATAAAACTCTAATTTTCCAACCTTGATAGAATTTAAAGAAATAGAAGTATTTTAATGCCAAAGTAGTAATTAAGAAATAGTTTCATATTAAAGGGGAAATTCTGATTGCCTACAGAACAGCAATAACAATAGGACAGATGTTAAATTTCAACTGGAAGAAATGGCTTCTCAGGTGCTGTTCAACTCTTACATCTTGTACAATTTATGAAAACCTAAGATTGTGAAGATACAGTTATTATTTTTTTAAGTTGTAGTCAGACAAACAACTAGCTATTTTGTAAGTTAAAGTCATCCGAAGTGTTTAGTTGATAAAAAGCTAGTTGTTTTTATTCAACTTTAAACACAAACAGGTATGTGTACACACACTCAAAGTTTTAGCAGATGTAGCCTTAAACTTGGATCAAACACTTAAAACAGTTAGCTGGCTTCCAGAATATATGTTATTTGAAATCTACTTTCACAGAATTTAAGACTGGAAGGAACTTAAGAGGTTGTTTACTTGCATATTCTTACTTAATTGTAAGGAAAAAGAAGTCCTGAAATTATTTATTCAAAGTAAAAAGCTCGTTCCTAGCAGCAAAGGGATTTTAACATAAGAATCCTGACTCCTTCTTTAATGTGTAAATCATATCCTCATACAGCTCTATGTCAAATTATTCATAGACGCTAATAGACAATTCTATTAATTTTGCAAGGATTTTCAAGTATATTTTATCTAAGACATATTAAATGTTCAAATGTGAACATTTTGGTTTTGAAAAGTATTAGGTTTTGAGGGATGAAAATGATTTAGAGATTTAATGTAAATTTAATTTTGCTTTGATTATTTGCTTTATATATATTATAAAGAACAATTATAAAATAGATGCCGTTAGGTTGATTTATATGTTACCAAGGATAATATGGAAATAGATATGGATGTTTAATGAAAATAAATAAACAAGGAAGTAATAGTTGACCCATAATTATGTTTCTTTAGGGCTAAGAAATACAAGACATTCATGTAGACGTTTTGAATAGCTCCATTTAAAAAGAAACGTTTTCTTACGTCACTTACCTCCAGGTCTGGGTTTTCAAAGTTAACAGACTCTTTATTTCCATTATATATGAGATTAACCTCACTAACAGGAGTCTTTTCTTTCCCCCATATATGGATGTATCCAAGCCGCATTTCATTTTTGTTTATGTAACTATTTTTCAGTATAGTGCTTGTTAAGATGGTCTATAAAGACAAAGAAAAAGAAATTAAACCCTTCATCTAGCAAAAGCAATTAAATCTTTAAAAAGCATATATCTGTTAACCAAAATGTATTTCATAGTATAGCAAATTGTTTATTCATATATTTGCAAAGAGGTATGTTATATAATATATAAAAAATATGTAAATGTAAAGTACAGCATAAAACTTCAAATATTATTTAACACAATTGCAAATAAATGATCTGTAGTGACTACATACCTTGTTTAAATTAAATTGTACAAAGAAATATAGGTCTCTTTCATAGGTGTCTATAGAGAAAAAAAAAAAGAGTGATGTATTTATATTTCCAAAGAAGAGCAATAGTAAATACTAGTACTGTATATTTTGCTTTTCTTTCATAGTAAAAGCGTACCAAATGCCATCAATGTATATTTAATTTTCTCTAAGTTTATATATCTTATTTGAACACAGTCCAAGGAGCACGGAAATATGAAGGATGAGTCACCAGAGAAGGTACTAGATGGATGGGTAAGTTGTTGTGTTCCTGCTTGTATGTAGGAGAGTAACACTAAAGCAGTGACACATCTAAAATCACCTTCACATAGCTCTGGGAGGGTGGAAGAAGTGTAAGAATAAAGAGAATTGGGTGTGATAGTCGCGGACACTTACTGGCCACCTCAATGACTGACAATAAAATAATATTATAAAGAAAAGAGAACATGATGGTAACTTATCCTAGTGTCATTTGAGAAAAATATTCAATTGTGAGAGATTATTACAGGTCAACTGAAATCAAACTGATAAAACATAGGCTTTATACCCAGCTCTTTAAATAATACGTAATCTTGCCAAATTTAAAATCAATTTAAAAAATAATCTTAGAACTAAAATTTATTATTTAGTATTTGTCAAAATCTAAGTACTTTATCACAATGCTGTAAGAGATATGTATTATTATTACTCTCACTGTATAAAAGAGGAAAAGAAAAGTTAAATAAATGGCCAAAAGTGAAACAACTAATTATTATCAAGTCTAGACTTATGTCCAGTTTTCTCTGACTTCTATGATTGTGTCATATGTAAAACCAAACAAACGTGTAAGACAGAAAGGCAAAAGTAGAGTCAAATGCATGACTAAAACAAGTATTAGGATAACACTGAAAAAGCAACAAATTTTAATTCTCTTTTCCACTTATACATGCCAGCATTATATTCATTAATTCTCGGAAAAAAATTGCTTAATTTGAGACTAATTGTGCCTATACTAAAATTAAATGATATTCTGCCCCAAACTTTCTCTGTATATATTAATGTATATACATTGCTTATTTAATATGCATTTTGAGGCAAAATTTTTAGTCTTAATGTTAAATACATAATTATAGCTTAAGTTTTTAAGAGCAATTTTTAAAGTACACATCAATGAGATAAAAGAAAACAAAAGTGAAGCTATTAAGAGGATATGAACGGTTTTGCTGTTTTGCTGTTTTTAATGAATAAGAGAAAGATACCACATATGAACTTAGTCCAGAGTAGACATATGTCTATTTCACTAAGATGAGTAGGACAAATTAATATTTTACTAAGCTACAATTTCATTAGCTAGAACAGTCAAAATTTACTTAATGTATACACATTTCAAAATAAGTTTATTTTGCTTTATTTTTGATTTTTTTTTGAGAGAAAAAAATATGTCTACAAATAATAGTGATTGGGAAAGAGTAAAGGGACCAAGTAGGTGATTAAATAGTTAATTCCAGTCGGGGATTGTAAGTAAAGGAAAAAAACCTGTAAGTTAGTGATCACTCAAGAGAGTAGGTTTGCTTAACCACAAAATCAAGCAGGCTTGCTTAGCAACAAAACCATACAGCATAAGCATGAGACATGCCCAAAACAATAAAACTATGGTGGAATGAGACCCACATCCTGCCCAGTGAGGTCAGTAAGTTAATGATTCCTAGGACATGCTTCTAAACTAAAAATATAAGGAAAAGGTGACATTATACTGAAACCTGAGATGATTTACCATATTTTAGTATATGTTACTGCCTTTTTGCTCATTTCCACTGTGCCATGACAGTCCCGGATTGACCATGTAGGGACAAGAAAACTTCCCTGCCCCATGAAGGAAGCTTGACATCTATTCAAGAATGAGGAAGAAGGTGGTCTTCTCCCCCTCCCCACTTTTCCTTTGATTATAAAACTGTAGCCCACTAAGTTCTCTGCGTGGCAACCTCTTGCCTGCCTGCTTGTAAACCTCACAAGCATCCTATTCTAATAAATCACTTCTTATCTATCACTTTGCCTCTCGTTTAATTCTTTCTGTGCTGAGACATAAAGTACTGGAGCTCCTTGGAGCCCACCAAGATGTATTTCTGTGATTTCAATAGTATTCCATAAATTTTAAATGTACTTAAAAGAGGAAATCATTTAGATATCATCTAGTTTATCGAGTAGATTGGCAAGCTTGCTGTGAGAGAAGACTTCTTTGGAGATTCTGACCTAATAAATCCAGAGACTCTAAGCATTTGTTATGTATTGTTTCTGCTGTTCACTCAAGAAATTTCAGGGGATTAGTTGAGATCTTTATACTTAATTATAACAAATACACTGAGATTGTGAAATAGAACCAAAAAAGTAGATATAATAGGCAAGAACAATTTTCTATGCTTGCATGAAGAGAACAGAGGGAAATGTATGAATTATGTTCAGTTACTTTCCAGTGATAAAACACAAAATCTGCCATGAAACTTCAATAGGGTAAAGGTTATACCAAGTTCTTTCATCTGCTATCTTAGTTTGATAGAAAGAGCTGGAAAAAAAAAAAATTCTAAGAGAAGATTTGTCCCCCTTACTGTTAAAACGAATTAACTCAATTTATTAGATAGTAAGATTCAAATATCCCAAAACAAGCATGCAAATTATGTATAACTTAACTTTGCATCCCTGGGAAATTGTAGGCAAATTCAAGGTGCCTCTTGCTGGGCCCAGTGAGGCAGAAAGGTTGCAAACTTTTTAGAACCTCCCTTAATGTATTAATGAAGTTCAGGGCTCTGAAAACATATGATTTTAACTAATAGCAGTTGAGTTCTTCACCTTCTAAATCACAAAATACTAGCAAGAGGAATTTTATTTTTGAGTCTTGCTTATTACCATATGATTCTTATATCACTTTCTGATATGCTTTACTCACTAATAAATTCCTATTTATTATGTTTGCAGAATATTAACTATGATTTACCTGAAAAGATGAAAGATGTATGTCTTTGCTATTAATGAAAAATCTCTCATCTATGGATAATTTATTTAAATTGCAGTGAACTGCCATACAGCTCCACGCAGATGTTAGTTTTTAAGACAAAGATTTGTGTCAAGAGAATGCTCAGAAGTCCCATCTAGCAGAGCTGGCACTACTAATGGTAGTCAGTAAACCTAATCCTCTAACAGTGTTTATTTAACAGCATAATAATGACCTGTGGGCATTTTACTCAAAGGCAGATTCCTGGGCCTCTTCCCAGATTAATGGAATTTGGATGGGCCCCAGAATATGCATTCTTTACAAACTATCCCAGGTAGCAGAGCACGCACTGCTAAAAGTTTAGTAGTTCAGTCTGATTTTGAGGAATAACCATGGAGTAAACAAAGATTTAAGTTTAAATCTTTAAGCTTTTCATGTAAAAAACTGCTGAATATTAAAACAAAAACAAAAACAAAACAAAAGCTATAGCCATAAAGCACAGAGAACAAGTTTGAGTTTTGTTTCTGAACGCTCTCATGTTTTAGAGGTATCCTTTGTGCATCAATATGTGTGCATGGGAACGTGGTTTTTCAGCTCAATTGACCTCACACGTACTAAGTGTCTATTATGCGAACAGCACTGGGCTAACTTCTGGGAATACAAAGGTGATCAATATATCATCCCTGCCCACACAAAACTCTTTGCCATCTAGACATTGATCACAGGGATTCAATATATCTAGGATAAGAAGAAAGTCTTTAAATATTTGGAAGTCTATTTTTTAAGTTGATTCAACTATTTATTAAATTATTTTAGCTTTGAATAATATTATTGGCTTTTTATTCAGCTTCCAAAGTACAATAATAGGTAACAAAAAAGTAATGTGAGATAATATGTATGTTATCAGCTATATTTATCTCCTAAATGGAACACTTACCTATAGTCTCTCCATCGTCCCAAAAGAGAGATCCTTGTGCCATCTGATTATCATCTGCAGCAACAATGAGCTTCATGTAATTTTTTCGACTATAAGAAAGAAATACAATTTTACCAAGGTTTATAGAGTAGCATATTTCTTGTTATGATATGACATCCATATAAGTGTCCAAAGGAACACAGACTGTTTTAGGCAAAGAAAATAAAAGGATTTTCCTTTTTTAATGAGTTAATGGAAATTATATAAACCATAAAACCCTTCATATTTAATAGAAAATATCATGCATTTCTTTGCTATCAAGGATTCACCTACTGTAACAAATCAGAAGTGGCCTCCTTTATAACTAAAACCATATTAAGTTTATTCATATATTTATTTATTCTTCTCTCTGATAATCCTGTCATTGACCATTAACATAAAGCTGTTTCAATAGCATGTTTTAATCTCATATGACTTAAGCCTTCCTCACATTTCCATATATAAATCACTTAATTATCATTGGCAATTGTTAATAAGAATGTGAAGAGTAGCCAGAATTGCAAGGCTTTTCCTTGGATTGGACAGTACTTCCGAAGCTTGTGCCTACAACAGGCCTATCTATGAACTAAATATCTGCTTCCATGCTCAGTATACAAGCTTGCTTTGACAGCCTCATATGGCTATGGAAGGATTTCTCAGATAAATTATGCTTAGCTATCTGCCTTTTCCAATCACAAATGTTGAAGGTTATACTGCTATGGAAGTCTCCTAAAATATCCAGAATATCTAGAGTTCAAATCTCCACAGCAACTTTATATTTTCCATGTACAGATATTAGCATGTCTTAACATGCATGTATATATGTATTTCAATTGATAGTCACTGAGGTAAAAGATAAGTAGATCTTATTAGCAACATTAAAATCTGGTTTAACCCACAATTTCCTAACATACATAAAATAAGATTAAAAGAGTTTCACAAATTTCATTCTATCCTGTATATACAGTTGACCAATGAACAATGTGTATCCAAGTATCCACAGTTCCTCTGCATCTGCAGATTCAACCAACCATGGACTGAGTAGTACTGTACTATTTACTATTGAAAAGTATCCATGTAAAAGTGGACCCATGTGATTCAAACTCATGCTGTTCAAAGGTCAACGGTATACCTAAACCCAATATCTTATTTACTTTACACACACACACACACACACACACACCCAGAACACCCAGAATGGCCTCTCTACTCGTCTCTCATAACATAAGGATTTCTCAAGGCACAACTTATGAATGGTCTCCTCCATGAAACTCTCATTTCTCAGGTATAATCATTTTTCTCCTCTTCAACTGACATCAGCGTAAAATATTGATAGAAATGGATCTGGGTAGCTCCAGAAGCTAGAAAGAGTCTATTCATGCCAACTGGGGCTGTCAGCATGTAGATCACCACAAGAGTGGGTACAGCATGAGATGAGAAGAGGAACAGAACTGAGTCCTCTAGAATCTGAACGTTTAAGCCAGGAATTTAGTCAGGGGAAATAGACTCTATGACTGGTCTCAGAAATTCACTCTTACATCAGTCACAGGAGACAGAATGGACCCATGATCCGTGGAAATAGGACATGTTGTTGATTGTGAAGGAGAGAATACCACATAAGGTGTCTTAGCAGATGATCAGTTATAAATGGTAATGGATAGAAAATCTGAGTTACCTTTCATTGTTAAATGGGACAAGGTTGCTACAAATAGGTCTGGTTCTTCTGCAGACAGCAGAGGACTTAAATAGCGTGAAGGAGTAGTGATCTTGTCAATGGATATCTACATTTCATAGACTAAAGTGGGTCTGGGTATGTGTCACAGGACTGATGGAGGCAGAAAAGGGGGAGCAGAAAAGATAGAAAGAAAGAGAAGCCCTCTGAGCCATGTTTGCTTAAAGCTCACAGAATAGTTCATTTAAAAAACATATTTTCATAAAGTAAATAATATTTCTTTCCAAATAGACTCAGAAAAAATGACGAGGTCTTACGTGAGACTGACATTTAAAATACAAGACATTCGTTTATCAATACCTTTGCATGTTTACACAGAGGACATTAAGTTTCCATTGGTATTTTGGTCGGGGAAACATTCTATCATGTTGGAGGACAATTTTCCATGAGTTTCTCAAGTTTCTACACATTTTGCATACAGAAGCAATGACAGTTTTTCTCCCTTCAAGGCAAAGAATGGATGCTTTTGCTTACAGCCTATTATAAAAGATTGAGTTTCCAAAGTGTTGCCTTCCTTAGCTGTGACATAAACCTCCTGGGTGGGCAGTATCCACCTGGGCCACTTGATGTCACCCACATGAGACTTGGGGGGCAGGGGCAACTGGAGCAAACATGAAGCTCATATTTCTTGCTATGCCAAGAGTAAGAAAGACCTCTGTCTCAGAGCCAGAATCCATGAAACTGTGGCAGGCTAACCTGTAAGCTTGGAAGTAGGATAAAATCTCAGACCTTTCCCAGTTCTTGACAATTCTCGCATGCTCTCTCTCAAAACCTAATCTGAGTTCTGTGAACACTTCACTTACCTGTAAAATGTGTTTTGAGCAGCCTCTTGACAAGGTAGAATATAACCACCACGGACATGTAGATTTATTTCATATAAAGGAGCTGCAAATGTATGAAATTTTTCTCTGACACCAATATCTCTGCCCTGGAAATGACAGCATTGGATGAAAGAACAAAACAATAAGAAGTAGAATCACCAGCAATATTGGTACTTGAGGGGGCACATTTATAGAATCAAATAATATACTTTTTAATTAAACAAATAATAAAACCACAAACATTTATTCAGTAATTCATGTTGTTAAAGCATATACTTATTCCTTAGTTTATTGATAGCTTTGAAAGTAATTTACCACCACGTGTTTTTGTGGTGCTCACATGAAGAAAATACATGGGTTTTTGATGGGTCACAAAAGTTACTCCTGATTTGTCATATACATGATTCTTTAAAGGACTGCATTACTTTTAATGATCTTTCTGCATACCTAATAAAGGGCAATGACCTTTTTGTGCATACTGTATAATTTCCACATTTATTTGGTAAAATAAATCAATGACTACACAAGAAACTATGGCAGAATAAATTAACTCTTTCACTGTTTGTTAATTTGATTCTGATATAATTAGCAAGAAATATCTTGCTCTTTTTAAGTGGAAAGGAAAACAAGTATGTCATTAATAAAAAGGCTATAATTAAGTTGTTACCCATTTCTGTTTAGTCAACCCCCCAGAATTCCTTAACTACTTACTGTATGGTAGTCAAACCACCGAGCATTAGGGATGTAGCCTTCTACAGTGTCAGCGTACTGGAATTTAAAGATATAGTCATTAAAAACATATAAACCATGGAAAAATTATTTTGTGAACAAAAATATGTGGTAGGACTTACAGCTTCCAATACAGGGGTAACCATAAATGCTGGACCCCACAGGAACTGTTTGAATATATCCCAGGTTGGCTTTTCATTAAAGAACCTGGACAAAATATTTACAAAATTAAATCAAAGAAATTTATCTCTTCTGAATACCATAAAATAATTATTAAAATCACATTTTGCAGTATGGACTTTTGTGGATTGAAATGAAAATCAAAACATAAAAAATCAAAGACAATTTTATCACTTGGAATTCAGTGTGCAGTAGTACAATACTTTATAAGTAAATCTAGACCATGACTAAACCTTCCAACAAAGCGCAGAGTTGCCATGGATGTGTAAGACCGAGTGAGAAATCTCCTTTGAGGAGAACTCACATAAATTCAAATATTAACTTTGTCTAGTAGAAGATCAACAAACCAGGAAGCAAGAATTATAAACACTCTGGAAGAAAAGTGTGAGACAAGTGTGTTATAAGAATCTTAATTTGGTAACTTTAAAAAGAGTTTGCACATCCTATGTAAATTAAGCTCACTGAATAGTGAATTTATAAATCCTTAAAGGTTCTTCCATTTGGTAATACGTTTCTGAGTTTGCGATATAAATGGCTGAAAAAACAAAGTCTGCTTTTTATAGTTTGAGAATTGTCACTATTAAATGTCCACATTTTTTCTTTAATTGAAATGGAAGTATACATTTTTAATTTTTGTTCTTTTGTTTGTGTTTTGTTTTACTCTAAACTGAGATTAATGCTAAATTGGACTGCTGGGTTTTTCCTTTATGAACTTCCCATGGGAACAAAAACCCAGAAGTTCTCAGCAGGACAAGAGTCTGCATAGTTAATAATAATGTTTCTGGCTGGGGACTCAGACCAGTGCTGATACGCCAGCTCTTCTGGAAAGTTAATAGGGAGAAGACAAAGAGGAAAATTCTAGAAATAAAAGAGGGAAGAGTTTAATAAAATGTTACCAGAAATACAGAAGGGATTATGGTAATAAATTACTAGAGGATAATTTGAATCTAGTAAGTTTTTTTTTTTTCCTTTTTTTTGGAAAGTTGGATCTTTTATTATTAGAACAGAAGGCATATTGATCTACTTATTATTTTGGTAATTTTATCTTGGCTACTACTGTTTAATTTGAGTAAGTATTAGCTGTTTATTTTTTACTGATTTATCAATAGTGAAATCTAACAAATCACCTCAATCAATTACTCTGGTAATATAGGGCACACAAGAAGCTAAGTATATCATGATTATTTCAAGGGTTTTTTTGTATTTATGGTTGAATGTGTGTGTGGTTTTTTTTTGTAACATCCATAAGAAATTGCTTGTATTTGCCTTAAAAATAGAACAGGCTAAATTTTTTGCAACTATACTCCATAGAATAGAATTTCAATATTTGGTCATATATCAGTTTGAGCTTCAAAGAGTAAATCCAAAACAATTGTCACAGAGAATGGTAGAACTGTTCTAGGGTACCCAATTAGAACACCTCTAGGAGGAGTTAGGATGGTCTTCTTTAGTCAGGCATTTATATATGGTGGATTTACTTAACTGCTGTAAACTTCAATTAAGTCAACCATAATATAGAGATAATATTACTTATTTCCAAGATCTTTTGAAAACACTCAGTGTAATAAGGTATGTAAATTCTCTCAAACAATACCTGGTATACAATAGCTATTCCTAAGAATTATTACTTTTTAAAAACTGATTAATTGTGTTTCATTTTTAATGGCATATATTAGTCTGTTTATTAGTAGATTTATGTAAATGCTTATTAACCCAAAATGTACACTTAAATAACAATGAAAAAGCTTTCAATTTAAAATGTTTTATATGGCAGTATAAGTGATTATTGAGTAAATTAAATGAAAGCTATCTCTCTCTGTGATAGGAAAAAAAAATTGTGCTTACTCATGCAAAAGGGGTCGGATAACAGTGCCACCATGAGCATGAATTTCATGCATCTGTGTATAGAAATAGGGCAATAAAGTGTATCTAATATTTAGAATATTCTTTGACATTTCAGAAAAAGTTGCATTCCAGGAAGCAGGATCTTGTCTCTGAAACAAAGCAAAATGAAAGTGTCATAAGCTGTTGTCCTTGTTTAAATCATAATTTTCAAATACATATTTGAAGAATAAACAATAAGGCATAATTTAATTCACTGTCATGTGCTACATCACAAAAATCTTATGGAGTAGTTATTTCTATCTCATACAATGGAAAGAGAAAGCATAACTAATATTTTAATAAGAAAATGCAAATTAAGTCCATGGGTTGATTTCATTTAGGTGAACATATGTAAAGAGCAGTTCACATTTGAATAAGTGACAAACACATTGTCAACTGTGGTGATGCTCAGTGTAGGGTGAAAAGTCTAGGAGAGAAACAGAATGCTATATATAAGTACATTGAAATAAACAGACATGCAGAGCCCATCATGGTGACCCTGCACATTGTGTGTTCTCATGAGAAATGAATAAGTTATGGTACTAAAGAATTAATAGTATAGGAGGAAGAGGGGATCTAATTAATGTTGGATAAGAAAAAAGAACATGCCCATATCTGCTCTGGAATATACTCTCCAGGTAAAAAGACTAAAATTGACACTGGAAAGATAAAAGCTTCTAAAAAATGTTATTGCACTTACTGGCTAAAAAAAATAATAAGGAGAGTGATTAGTATTTTATATTCTAATTTATACCAAGGGAAAAAACAAGGCTGCCACATAACTCCAGGGGGCAACACTTGCAAGGGCTCTCTGTTATCAACAGGAGCAGAGCCCTTAAGAGTGGTATCATATCTATGAAGATTCCAACTCTTCTAGATTTAAGTAGTAAGAAAGTTTGAATGATGACCCATTGTTATCACCGGTACATGTAGTGTTAGAATAGGCAAAACCTTGAAAGTGCAATGGTCCAAGAAATATTAAGCTATATATCAATATGATCCTACTGTTACTAGATTCAAAGTCAAGTTAGAAAAGGCAAAGATCATATCTGTTGCATACTGACTTTGTTGACGTTATTTCAGTTTTAACATGATAAAACACAAGCATTTAATTCTAAACCATACATTCCTAAATTCAATTATATTACTTCATAATTAAACTTAAGTTGAGTTCTGTAGATTTTTATTCAGAAGTACTTCATCAGTCTTTCCCACTCCCATTTCATCTTCTCAAAAGCTCCAGCCACATTCACATCTTGGAGTCTTTCACTTGTTCCCCAGACCTGGAATTCTCCCCCATATATGTAAATTTGTTGCTTTATT
This sequence comes from Balaenoptera ricei, assembly GCF_028023285.1. Lineage (NCBI taxonomy): Eukaryota > Metazoa > Chordata > Mammalia > Artiodactyla > Balaenopteridae > Balaenoptera > Balaenoptera ricei. The sequence goes on from NC_082642.1 coordinate 60,690,254, forward strand.
CAACTCAAGTCTCTGCTCTAATGCTAATGTCACTTCATCTAAGAGGACCAGCTTGAGCATCCCTTCTAAACCAGAACACCCACAAATCTCTATCATTTTAGCTTACTCTAGTTTTCACTCATATGATTTATTTGTACTTGCTGTTTTATATATATATATATATATATATATACATATATATATATATATACATACATATATATATATATATATGAAATTGTCTATTATCTGTTATCTCTATCTTTCCTGCATTATATAAAGCATTAGGGCATGGATTTTGTAAATATTAAATAATAGATTTTTAGTGAATTCTTGTTGAATGAATCCCTGTTCAGGATTTTATTGATTCATGCCTCACTCTCCCAACAATACAGCTTTCTGAATTTCATTACTGACATAAAGTTTTCCTGCTAAAATATTCCTATCCCATCAAGTTGTCTCTATTGCCCAACTTCCAAATTTTTCCAAAATGTGGTCCCATACTGCCTTCTAACCTTGTATAGATTTTCATTTTTATTTTTCATTTTCTAATATAAATTCTCCCTTCTGTTCTGACAAAAAATTTCCCAGGGTGACATGAAGAATTCAAAACTCATGTTGAGCTCTACCATTTGGTTACTATGGCTGGAATCCATCCTTAAAAGACCAGCTCTGTCTACAATTCTTCCATGAGGTGCATTTTGATAACTTATCTTTCTTCTATACATCTTCACTGAAACTATCACAAAATTTAGCACTTACTTAGCTATTGCTTGCAATTGTTTATACTTTTTCATAATTTTTATTATTGTCTCCGCCTCACTCAAAAAGTTCTTCCAGTTTAGTATATAGTAAAGTAAATAGTGTCACCACTCAGAAATTAGTTTTCATGATTCCCTTTTCCTTTTTTTCTATTTCTCAACTCATTTTTAAAACATTTGCTTTTTAAATCTGCCCATTTCGTGCATTGATTTTAAATGACTTTTCTAATTAGTTTGAAATTGATTATATTTTTTATCATTCTGTCCAGGTTTGGAATAATTTCCAGAAGGAATTTTTTTTCTGGCTAATCCAAAATTATATAGAACAGCAGTAAGTATGCCAGCTAACCAAGTCTTGAACCCCAAAGTATAAAGAAAACCCAAGTCAGAAACTTCTCAGAGTGATGGGCTCAGATGCCGTCAGTAAATGTAAAGAGATTCAAAACATTCATCTGGAAATCAGCCAGGAAGGGTGAATTCTATTCAAAAACGTTTAAGGTTAGTGGGGCAAAGGAATAAGAGTAAATGCAGTAATTACATACTCTAGTAAATGCAGTGTTGTGATTTCTTGCATTTGGATAAAATGCTCCAAGTTGCATCCAGCGGGCACAGAGCTGATATTCCGAATTGTTGAAGAAACCACAGATATCTGCTCCAGTCTAAAATACAGTTATATTTAATTAATTTTAATAGTTTGTTTCTTAATATTAACAAGTGATGAAGAGAAAAGGAATAGAGATACTTACATACGACATTCCAAACAAACTAAATTCCATCATACCTAAAAAAGTTAGGAAAAAATTATAGAAGGCCACTATTTCATATATTTTGACATTTGTTTTTTTTCTATTTATGAAGATGTTCTATTTCTAATACTGACCTCTAATTCAATGAAACATTTTTCAGATTATTGATATACTTTTCTATCATTTCTTCCCATGAAATTTATGTATTTTTTTACTTTATAATGTTAATGACATTTATAAAAATAAGACACTCTAATAAGGCCTCCTTGACACTTTCAAGATGACACATTTAGATCACAAAACTGTTACCAACACATTATAGTATGAGAAGAAAGCGTTAGTGGCTCCATTTTTTAAATAAATTTATTTATTTATTTTTTATTTATGGCTGCATTGGGTCTTCGTTGCTGCGTGCAGGCTTTCTCTAGTTACGGCAAGCAGGGGCTACTGTTCGCTGTGGTGCGTGGGCTTCTCATTGCAGTGGCTTATCTTGTTGCGGAGCACGGGCTCTAGGCACTAGGGCTTCAGTAGTTGTGGCTCGTGGGCTCTAGAGTGCAGGCTCAGTAGTTATGGAGCACAGGCTTAGTTGCTCCGTTTCATCTGGGATCTTCCCGGGCCAGGGCTCAAACCCGTGTCCCCTGCATTGGCAGGCGGATTCTTAACCACTGCACCACCAGGGAAGTCTTCCTTGGTTTTATTTTTAAAATAAAATGCTGTCTCTGTAATTATTTAACCATAGGTCTCATTATATGAAACAAATTGAATTATCCTTATTAGCTAAAAATCTCCTGAGGAATGATCATTTTAATAAAATAGAGTGCATGTGAATTCCCAGCTCTTCTTTTAAAGGAATATTTCTAAACATTGATTGTTTTCCTTGAATCCTAATATAAATAGTAAAGAATTTTTATGTCTAGATATGGAACAGAGAAATATTCTCTTTAAAATAATATTTTATTTACTCTTTATCCAACTATTGTCAGAAAACTTTCAAAATTTGGTTTGAGATGTTTCATACTTTAGCATCTATGAGTGATTCTTATTCCCTAGAACCTAGAGTTTCTAAGCCTTTCTATTCTTAGCTCTATATGTTATCCTTCTCATCTCTTGCCCTTTCATAGGAGGAAACTGAGGCCAAAAGGGATGAAATTATTTTCTCAAAATAAACTAGATCCTGCTTTCTGGCCCACTGCCTTTTCATTATGCTGTTTGTCATAAAATATGATGCCAAAAGCACATTTCAGAGAAGGACTTACAAAGTATATGAACTAGCAAAAGTGAATACCTAATAGAAAATTCAAAAGAATAATGATAAAGATGGTGACTCTCACATACCAATGATAGATTTGTCCAAATTGTCCCATTTTGCATAGTTGTCTCCAAGCCAGTGTCCTACCCATCTTCCAGCAGTAGGATATGTGGAACGAGAAATAACAATTCCTCTTTTGCCAGTTGCCTTCTGCAATGCACTAATATAGATGGAGAGGATCTATGAGTTTTTATATGAGGTATTTTCTTTGGATATTTCTACTTAGGACCACTTCATTAAAGAAAAAACTATCTGATTTATGATGTCTATGCTGTCTCTTATTCCGACTAGCTCTTTATTAGTGAGTCTTTGCTCATTATACTATAAAATCCTTACAAGCATGAAGGACATCTTTTTTCCCTTCCAACATTTTCCAGAGTGACATGTCTAAGTGGCCCTTTATTTATTGGTTCAGTGAATACAAGTCAACTACTGATATTATCAAATCAACTAATTATATTGTGAGTTTTTGAATGAACACATTTTATTCTACTTAAAAGTGTTCTCTTAATAAAGATTTAGGCTCCATTAATTGCTCCAACCCTTCTTATTTATAACTTGTCAACACTTAATCTTCATATTACTCTGCAGAGAATATTTGCTATAATACTCCCTGTTTTAGGGAGTATTCATATATATATATATATATATTAATTGGAAATAAAATGTTTATTTTTATATTACTTAAAATAATTTGTATATGAACAAGGACTAGAGACCTATATCAGGAGGAAATATTTCAAATACTTAATTAGGCAGATTTGTAACCCACTACCATGTTATAAACTGTATCTAATCATTTCCTTGTTAAAGATGGACCACAGTAATTGTACTGATTTGTTTATACATAAATCTTCTTCAGTGACACCTTGAGATTCTTGAGGTTAAGGACTGACTTAATCTTCTTCATATTACTTACACCTAATACGTAAAATAGTATAATAGTAGCTTAAGAAATTTTTGAATTCATGAATATTTCAAAATTACAGGAAACTGAAAATATTTTAAACAGACATATGATGATATATTGAACCATCTGTTGATAATAGAAACAATATTGTATTTGCTAACTTAAAATTTCCTACTTGTATGTCTCTCTTTAAAAAAAATCATATAGGAAAAACCATCTTCACTGCTTCATTTTTTATAACAAATATAAAGGATCTAGTCAATTGAGAATCAGTAATATATTTAACATATGTCACACATATTTGCAGACATTTAACAAGAAGTGAATGTATATTTATATAGGGAATTGAAGAACTGATGATTAGTTTAGAAATCTTCATGGAAACATATCTTAAGTTTAGTTAATTTGCAAAGAAAATTCATTTTATTTAATTGATATAAAAATTATTTACAAGGATAGAGTTGTCCCAAATCTTTAATGTTTCCACATACAAGAAATACATATTCTTGAAGGTTCTTTTTTTCTGCCCTATGCCTTACTTTTGCAAAAAGTCTTTACTGAGGTTTTAAGTTAATAACCAAATATATGCCTTTTTAGATTTCTGATTGAGAAGAATTCTGCATAAAATATTTTCACAACAACTTTCTCGTAAGGGAAATCTAACCTCTTGCATTAGCAAAATCTCCTTTGTAACCCTTCACAGAATATTTCTTATTTGGGAAATCACTTGCCACCACTAAAACTATAATTTAAAATTACATAGCTATAAATATTTTGTAGATATTTCCATCATGTTCCAACTTTACAGATGGTTAATCACAATGAACTTAATTTAATTTTAAGAAACACTTTTCAACCATAATACAGTTTGTTCTCTGTTACAAGTTGATTTGGAAAATTTAGCTTATAAAAAGTATTTCAATGTTGTGTTACAGAAACATTTTTATTACATGTTTATAATTGTCTACATGAGCAGTTTTTGAAAAGTATTAGAAAAGTTATAAAAATACGTTATTGGGAAAAAAAGTCCTTCTAAAGGAAAACAATGATTTTTAGAAAACTGTACATGTAGATTACAAATGTGGGTTATGTGAAAGGAGAATATTGAATTGAAAAAAAAAATTAAATATTTTAAAGCCCTAACAATAAATAAATATCTATACTTTTGTCATGGTTTCTAAAGATAACAATTTCAAAATTATTAAATTGACTATTGTTTTTAATTACTGATGAAATCAGTTGGTAAATATACCCCAAATACTGCTATCTCTGACTGGATGATATTAAATTCTTTTAGAATACTGGCCAGTAATGCTCAAAGAAGAGAAAGTTATACAGGACTGTTTCTCTCAATGTTTATTTAAAAAATCTCTTTGAAAACTAAAGACATTTTTTGAATTATATTTTTAGAAAGCAAAAAATTTAGTATTGTATATTTACTATCCATTAGAAATAGTAACTTGCCAGTTTCACAACTCAAAGAGACTAACCATTAGATCAGAAAATGTAATTTCAGTTTTAGTTTTAGAGTTGGATAACAAGTTTTTTGTAAGCTGAAATATTTCCATTTTTTTTGAGTGTATAAGTAAAACTTAAATTTGAGATTTCTTTAGTGAGAAGAATGTGAAAGTCTAAACCATGGAAATGGTTTTATGGATTCAGATCTCAATTTTTTTTTTAAACATCGATACCAGCTATATCAATGTTCAACTCAGCCATATTAATCAGAAAGTAATATCTAAGAGACACGTATTCCGTATTTTTTCAAGTTACTAACAGTTAATTAAGAGAAAGTTACAACTATAACCAAGAAAACTTCCAAATTATATATGACCTGTATAGTGTTTGTTTTTTTTATCTATACCAGTCTTATTTTTTGTTAAAAAAATTGCAAGAAGAGGTCACTTCCTATAGTACACAATTCTCCCCAAAAAAAAGCCCCTTTTATTTTTCAGGTTAGATTCACTAAACATTGAAAAGCAACATAATTTTCCAAGTTGCTAAATAGCCCAGTCTCTAGGAATATCTGAGGAAAGAACTTATATTTATTAACATTTTTATTTCATTCTAAATTAAGATTACAAAAATCTTGGGCATTTACTTAAAAATTATATACTTAACGCACCCTGAACTTCCAAAGGGAGTCAAAGATTTTGATTTTTCTATGTTCCCTCTAATGAAAAATATGTAGTACTCTCAAAAGTCATTCAAGGTATTGTTGAAGATGAAAGTATGGAATATATAGCTGTATAATCCTTGGACAATTATCTGAGATTTAAACACACAATTTGAAATTTTAAAAATATATTTCTCCCTACATCTGAAGCATAGGCTTTATTTCAGTACAATATTGAATTTTAAAGAAGACAAAGATCAATTGAAGACTGAAAACTTTTCGTGTGGGATTTATACATGAAACTTCTTCATTTGCCACTGATCTCCAAGGTTTTTTTCTATGAAACTGTTTGCAGTCTTTCAAGCTGATTATTTACCTCCTGTTTCTGCAACCACTCATTCTGTTCTTTCCTTGTTTCGGTTGTTTGTTTCATGTTAAGTGAAGAGCACAATAACAAGAACTAGGTGAATGTCAAATGTGTGCCAATTTTGAAAACAGAAAATGAGTCACAGAAAGGAACAATAAAATGGTACAGTCTGAGTAACTTGAAGAAATAAATTACACTCTTAATCCTTTCAGTTTTCTCAAATGATAAAAAGTCTTTACTCTCCATTATTTGCTTAAAAGTAATTTATTTATAGCATCCTTTTACATTTGTCAAGGTCTTTAAACGTATAATGACTATATTTAATCTCTAAAATATCTGAAGGAGAGTTCAACAATTTTTTTCTCATATAACTGAAAAAATTAAATAGTAAGAAAGTATTTAAAAGATATAAAAAGTCTATAGCTATGCATACATTGGGCTTTTTAACTCAACATTTAAAATTTATTAATCTGTTTAACTTAAACAACAAATGTGGTTAAATTTTACTGAAAAATTTTATGGACAGGAGCAAAATTAACATTAATAAAGGGATGTTCTTTGGAAGATTGTACTGATAGCTTCTTCATAATGTTATTTAAGAGTTAAAAATGATTCTTAAACGTCTCTAAACACCTTTGTATATCAACTATTCAGAAATTTACCTACTTTTGCCTTGAATTTATTTATATAATTTTGATAGTTGTGGTGAGATAAAAATTGATTCACTTAAATTTACTAAACACCCTACAGTGTGTCAGGAACCATGCTAGATTCTGTAATGTGCTCCAGAAGTTCAATTTACTGCCCTCTATGAAAAAAAAAAAATATTTTCTTCCAATTTTCCTTAAAGTACATACTTTCATCTCAAGATGTATAAATTTTGCCAAAGAGTTCATCAGTCACTTCTCAATATTTTTGTTATGTTTAATATCTATAGCTTTATGGTAAAGTGAGGTTAGCTGAGGATAATTGTGCTCCAATATTATGTTCCAGTAGGGTTAATTGAAGAAGCATTTGTCCCAATAAAAAGGCATTATTGAAGACCAGTTTGTTTACTCTTTTTTTTATATTACAAAATATTTATTATGAATTTTTTCAAGTTGACATTGTCAGTGTTTCTCCAAAGTAGTTTCTCTTTATACACAACTTTGAATTACTGCATAATAGCATTTAGAATCTTGAAGAGCCTCTATTTTGATGTTATTGTCAAACAACACAGAATTCTAGCACAAGACAAGGAAATTCATCCCCACCTCAGATCCTTATTTCCCAGGAACCAGCATTGTTTTATTTCCACTTAGCCAAATATATTTTAATTGATTATTATTCCTCTTTCCATGGAGATTTTAAATTCATTGGCATTGTCTAGTAACATACTGACACATTCATTAAATCCTAGAAGTGTGCCAACCATATCCTTGTCACAGATCGACAAAGAGCAAATCCATGATTCTTATCCACAGATCCCAATCGTAAAAGCTATAATGCACTTATTATGGTTTAGGTGGCCATAGATATCCTAGAAATAGCTTATGACAAATTTTATATACTTTCTTTGCCTTGGTGAAATGTAGTTTCCTTCCTTTACTCCCTGGCATATTTCTTTTTATTCTTCAAGATCAGTTCAAATGATAACTTTTCTTTTGATGTCACTTCTATTTTCCTGATAGAGTTAGCTGAGCACTCTCCTTGTTTCTCATAACACGACTGTAGTATCTATCACATTACACAGGTTTTGTTTTTTTGTCAGTTTGTTTACTCTTTTTTTTTTTAACATCTTTTTTGGAGTAAAATTGCTTTACAATGTTGTGTTAGTTTCTGCTGTATAACAAAGTGAATCAGCTATATGCATACATATATCCCCATATCCCCTCCCTCTCGCGTCTCCCTCCCACCCTCCCTATCCCACCCCTTTAGGTGGACACAAAGCACCGAGCTGATCTCCCTGTGCTGTGCAGCTGCTTCCCACTAGTTATCTATTTTACATTTGGTAGTGCATATATGTCAATGCTACTCTCTCACTTTGTTCCAGCTTGCCCTTCCCCTTCCCCGTGTCCTCTAGTCCATTCTCCGCATCTTTATTCCTGTCCTGCTGACATTCCTTAGTCTTTTTGCATGTTCTTAGTGCCCCTACATTGGGATTTGGTCAACAAATCTGTAGTCATTCATTCATGTAATAATATCTTAAATAATTCACATATTCTAGGTTGAAAAAGAGTTTGGTGCTAGAAATAAGATAAGCATGTTTCACTAAGTGAGGAAATATTACCCATACACTTTACTCCAAAATGCATTCTTTTACCAACTTCTGTCATATATTAGAGCCGTGGTTTTCAACCCTGGATACTCATTAGAACCACCTGGGGGATTTTTAAAAATTCAGATGCTTACGCTATAGTTCAGACTAATTAAATCAGCATTTATTAAAAAATCTTCAGTTTGAACTATATTTAAAATAGATAACCAACAAGGACCTGCTGTATAGCACAGGGAACTCTACTCAATATTCTGTAACAAGCTAAATGGGAAAAGAATTTGAAAAACAATATATATATGTATACATATAACTGAATCACTTTGCTCTACACCTGAAACTAACACAACATTGTAAATCAAATATACTCCAATATAAAAAAAAAAAAAAAAACTCCAGTTGATTATAGTGTGTGGTTAAGAACCAGTGATCTAGAGCTGCACTGTGTAATATAGTGACCACTAGCCATGTGGGGCTATTTAATTTACATTTATGAAATCTAAATAAAATTTAAAATTCTATTCCTGAGTCACACTAACCACATTGCTCAACAACCATATATGGCTAGTGGCTACCATACTGGACAACAGAGAATTATAGAACATTTCTATCATTGCAGAACATTTTATTGCACAGTGTTAATAAAGACTTGATACTCAAAGAATGGCCTGTATTCCATCATCATTAGCCTCATATAAGATTTTGTTTAATATGGATATTAAAGTTTGAGAAGCTTAAGGTCATTGACATATATTCTTATTTGCTAATAATGGATTTAAATAGCAGATTTAACAACCTTTCATGTTTTAATTAGTGACATCAAACTATATTATTTACTCAATTATTCATTAAAAATTATTCTTTGAGCACCGACTATTTGTTAGGCATTTTGCTACTATAAGCTGGGTGCATACTGGGGAACAAAATAAAATGGTTCAGGGTTCTTTTGGGAATTGGATAAAAATTTGAAACAAAGATACAGAGAGAGAGAGAGACAATTATTCTAAGTGCCACGAAGGACCAAGTAAGATAAGGTCAGCAGGGAAGGACTCAAAAGAGGTAAAATTAAATCTAATATCTAAAAAATAAGACTCAGAAATGATGTTATGAAGATTGCTTACTCATAAGTAGGTTTCGCTTGTGACCATCCATATAGATTGTGAACATCGTAATGCAAAACAGATGATCCATCACTAAGAATCTGCTCAGTTTCCATACACATAGTTCTGAAATGCAATCCATCAGTTCTTTTTGTGAGTTCTGGGGAGAATTAATAAAAAAAATTAAAATGTTATAAAGTAACCTATATTGAAATATGTAAATTGTAACTATAAATTATTTTGGCAAAACATTAATCATTGTTTGAAAATATTATTGATTTTTAACCATTTGTGCACTTTGTTTATGCTAATTATAAATGAAAAAATGGTCTGCAATGTGATTGCAGTTACAGTTGTGACTGGAAAATATGTGCACAATTTTACTATATTCAATAATAAAAATGTCACTAATTAACATGAACTCATAAAAACCTGAAAAGTAAGTGTACTCTGAAAAGTCTACTATATTTTATGCATTTAGATGAGAAATACTGATTAAATAGATTTTTTTAAAAAAAATCCATTTGCTAACATAAAGCCCTGGTATATTTTCTCAGTTTCAGATGCAAATTTTCAGAGCTTTGTCATCACTTTAGATGTAACTGTTTATGCAGTTTACTGCCTACATAAGAGCATGAGGATGAATGCTGGAAGACTGTACTTTTCCCTCCTAGGTCAGGGACAACCAAAGAAGTGTTGTTAGCATTCTTTCACTTTTTTCCTAATAAAGAAAAACTTTAAAAAATCTTTATAAAAGATTTTAATTTTTTATCTTAAAGAATATTGAGAATTCTCAAATCTGGGAAGATTCTTAAGAAAATCAAAGTAACAATTTCAAATTTAGAAATGTATTCATATAGATAAAACATGTTTCTTGAGTTTTCTTCTCGAAGTAATGTTAGATGATTTAGATGATATTGGTAATGGGTTGAGGTGTGGTCCAGTGTGTAGATGGGTAGTGAGAATTGGAAATGTGAATCCTGTTCTCTATGTCATAAGGTATATAAACCTGATTAATAAATAATAATAGCATGATAACATCCAAGGCACAGCAGCAATATTGTACCTGGGAAATAAGGTGGATAATTTAGCTCTGTATTTCTGCATTGATTAGTAGTTGTTCCATTTACAAAGCTTGATGGTTCATTCATATCCTTAATAAGAGAAAGCAAAGTAAACAAAAAACAAATTTAGGGCATATCTTCTTAAAATAACTAATTCAGAGACCCAGTAAATTAAAGTAGGATATTTGAATAATAGAACTTTACTATTCTAAAAAGCAAAAGTATAAGGCATCTCAACAATACTAAAGAATTTAGTTTAGCTCAGTCTTTCTTAACATTTTACAATTCACATCTCCTTTTGAAAACCATAAAATGTCCTATTTTTCTCTGTAGATAAAATCTATACAAAAGTGAATTGTTTTCTATGTTTCTAGACATTAAATTATAATAGTGTATATTCCCCCATGTCTTTCCCTCCACTTCTGCCCTGGAGCCTTGTATCAATTTTTTTAAAACAATGGTTAGTGGTTTTTAAAACCACAAGATAATAGTTTACAAATACAGAAAATTTCAAAAGTATCTCTATTGAATACACATTTCAGAATTTTAGTAACCATATATAAACGGACCATCATATAAATATATAAATTAGTTGCCATTTAAAGGTGATTCCTCCATCATAAAAAGGTAATCTTTTCTGGATCAAGATATAATTATTGGGGATATATTTAATGGAATCCCTTATAGTACATAACTTTATATATAAAATAAACCTGTATTTCCCATGAATTAAAAAAACTATCTTTATACAACTTTACATACTCAAGGCTTGTACATAACAGCACCCCTATAAGTTTCTTTAATTAAAAAAGTAAGGAAATTAATGCATGCATGTTGAAAAATCAGCAGAGTAGAAATGTCACCTCCAAAAATCTAGATAAGTATTATGTAAATATCTCCTGTATTACATATTTACTTGTGATAAAGTAAATTCTTTTTATGTTATCTCAAAACTATATTAAAAATCTTATTGCCAGCATTTTAAAGTTAAAATTAGGATATTATTTAGAAGATGATTTTGCTACATCTGTAAGAGTTTATGACTTCTTACACCAAAGACTGACAGTCGAGTGTGAGACTTATATCTATATCGAATGAAAATAAAATAAAAATTTATAAGCATTTATAAATCATTATATGAAGAGACTATTTTGGTCTCTTGGTCAAGTTGAAAATATTCAACTTTAATATTCAGGAAAAAGCAACTAAATACTTAAACTGAATTGTTAAAACTGCATTTTAGCAGTCTTTTGCATAAGAAAGTTCTATGGAAAAAATGAGTGAGCTAATTTCATAAAGAATACTTTGTTAACATTATTACAATCTAGTAAGAATTTTGCATAATCAATACACAATAAATAAAATATAAATTTCTTGGAGTTTACTTACAATCCACAAGCCATCAAACTTCATATGGTTATTGTAGAAATCTATAATTTCCCTTGTCCACCACTCTGCTGTGGAGTTCCTGAAGAAATCTGGAAAAGCTACATGAGCTCTGGAAGCCTGTAAAAACAAAATTTAGACCCACATATAGAAAGTCATAAGAGAGACCAGTCAGTCGGACATTTATCTGTCAGATTCACAAGTGATAGTGAAGGCAGCCTGATCTCAAATTTAATGAATGTGTATGATTTTCCTCTAGCCACTCAAGCCTACGTGTGTCCTTAAATCTAAACTGAGTTTCTTATAGACAGCATATACAAAATTTACAAACTGTTAGCTAGACTAAGAAAAAATGAGAAGATGAGAATTACAGCTGATGTCACAGAAATAGAAAGGATTGTAAGAGGCCATGATAAATAATTATACAACAGACTGGATAACCTAGAAGAAATGGACACATTTCTAGTTTCAGACAACCTAACAGTATCTGATGAGTAGAGATGCAAACATCCTCAACCAAAATATTAGCAATCACATTCAGCAGCACATTAAAAGGATCATACACCATGAATAAGTGGGATTTTTCCCTGTGAGGCAAGGATTATTTAACATACAAAAATCAATCATTGTGATTCAGCACATCAACAGAACGAATGATAAAAATCACATAGTCATATCAATAAGCAATGCAGAAAATCTATTTGATAAAATTCAACACTCTTTCATGATAAAAACTTTCAACAAACTAGGAATAGAAAGAAATTACCTCAACATGATAAAGGCTCTATAATAAATGCCCACAGCTAATATCATACTCATTTAGAAAAAAACTTTCAGAATTTTAGTTCATATCAGAAACAAGGCAAGGATGCTCACTCTTGCCACTTCTATTTAACATAGTCCTGGCAATCCTAGCCCAAATAACTAGAAATAAATAAGGGGGAAAAAAAAGCATCCTAATCAGAAAGGAAGAAGTGAAAGTGTCCCTGTTTGTAGATGATGTAATCTTATATGTAGAAATCTCTAAAGAACACACACATACACACACACACACATAACTATTAGAACTAATAAATACATTCAGGAAAGTTACAGGATACAAAATCAACATGCAAAAATCAGTTACATCTCTACAGACTAAAATAAACTGTTTGAAAGGAAAATAATCTCATTTACATTAGCAACAAACAACAATAAAATATTTAGGAATAAACTTGACTAAGGAGATGAAAGATTTGTACACTGAAAACTACAAAACATTTCTGAAAGATACTGAAGAAGAAACAGAAAAATAGAAAGATAATCCATGCTCATGAACTGAAATAATTAATATTGTTAAAATGTCCATAGTATTGAAAGCAATCTGTAGATTCAATGCAACCCCTGTCAAAATCCCAATAGCATTTTTTACAGAAATATAAAAAACAATTCTACAATGTATTTGGAACCATGAAAGTCCTTGAATAGGCAAAATAATCTTGAGTAAATAGAACAAAGCTGAAGGCATCACATTTCCTGATTTCAAAATATATTCCAAAGCTACAGTAATTAAAAGTATGGTCTTGGCATAAAAATAAACACATAGGCCAATGGCACAGAATAAAGAGCCCAGAAATCAATCCACACATGTATAGTCAACTGATCTTTGACAAGGGTGCCAAGAATATACAATGAGGAAAGTATAGTCTATTTAACAAATGGTGCTGGGAAAACTGGATATTCACATGTGGAAGAATGAAATCAGATCTTTATCTTACACCGTAGACAAAAATCAAACCACAATGGACTAAAGACCTAAATGTAACACCCAAAACTGCAAAACTTCTAGGAAAAAACATAAGGGAAAAGCTTCATGACAATGGTCTTGGCAAAGATTTTATGGATATGACACCAAAAGCACAGGCAAAAAAACAAAAATAGACCAGTGAGACTACATCAAACTAAAAAGTTTTTGCACAGAATAAGAAACAATCAACAAAGTGAAAAGGTAACCTACAACCCAATAGAGAAAACACTATAACCCACTTAGAAAATGGGCAAAGATTTGGATAGACATTTCTCTAAAGAACATGTACAAATGGCCAACAGATAGATGAAAAGAGGTTCAACATCACTAGTCATCAGGGAAATGCAAATCAAAACCACAGTGAGATATCACTTCACACCTTTTGAGATGTCTATTATCCAAAAAACAGGGAAAACAAGTGTTGGTGAAGATGTGGAGAAATTGGAAGCCTGTACACTGTTCGTGGGAATGAAAAATGGTGCAGCCACTGAGAAAAACAGTATTGAAATTCTTCCAAAAATTAAAAATAGAACTACCATATGATCCAGCACTCCCATTTGGGGACATTTATCCAAAAAGACCTAAAATCAGGATCTCGAAGAGGTATCTGAACTCTTATATTTATTGCTGCATTATTTACAAGAGTGAAGATATTGAAATAAATTAAATGCCCATTGATGGATGAATTGATAAAGAAAATGTGGTATATACAATGGAATTCTATTCAGTCTTTAAAAAGAAGGAGATTCTCCAATATGGGGCAACATGAATAAACCTTAAGGATACTATGCTGAGTAAAATCAGCCATTTATAGAAAGACAAATACTGCACAATTCCACTTATATGAGGTATCTAAAATAGTCAAACTCATAGAATCTGAGAGTTGAATGGTAGTTGCCAGGGCCTGGGGTTCCAGGGGTAATTGGGAGTTGCTATTCAATAGTCATAAAGTGTCAATTACACGAGATGAATAAGTTCTAGTGATCTGATGTACAACACTGTCCCTAGGGTGAAGGATGCTATATCTTAAACTTAAAATTTTAAGAGTAAGTAAGTGTCATGTTAAGCATTCTTACTACAAAAAAAATAAAATTAAATTTTAAAAAAAGAATTGTTCTTTGGATTAAATACAATAAAATGTAAAATTGCTTCATAGAGTGACTGAAACATGTTGGTATTTAAAAAAATAAATAAATCTGATTTAATATGGTCTGATATAGAGAATTAGAAAATAAGCCATCACTTTTTTAAGGAAAGTATTCAGATTGAATTATTGGTCAAAGTCATCATTAAATTCCAGTGCTGAATTTCTTTCAGTTAAATAGTTAATCAATATGAAACTTATATTAACAGCTTCATCTATTAGACTTTCATCTTTTGTTACATTTGGCAAATCTGGCCAAACCTACAAAGACAGAAGAAATGGGAAACCAGTTCAAAATAAATTCAGTGTGGTATGACTGTTGTAAACAAAGTGTAATAGAGTTTTAGAAGCATATTACAGACTCAAGATCCCCAGATCACTAATTCCCTCAATTATTTTTTTTCAGTTTGTGTTCTGGTATATGTATCATTTGCAAACTATTCCCATTTTCCATATTAATCTCCTCTTTAGTAGGGCAAATAAGGAAAAGAATACCATCCTTTGTGGTCGGTAGCGATTTTGAAAACAATGCATGTAACCAAAAGGTCTGGTCAAGAATTAATATGAAAAGCATATTCTAAATTTAATTTAATGTGGTATATTAAAACTCTTTCTACAATTACTCCAGGATTAAAATCTAAAAACAAAAAGTATATTTTTATATGAAAGGAATTGAAGATCTGAGTTGGATGATGCCATGCTGAGGCAAATATCCTCTTGGTTTTTGCAGTTAGTACTAAATCCTCCTCTGCCCCACATGCCTACTCCAGCCCCTGCCCCCCTTCCTACCAATGTTTTCTTCTACCGCAATCACAGACACAGAACAGAGCCCAAATACAATCAGGCCAAAATCTCTGGGATTTGAATCTATGTTGTAGAAATTAGAAAGTACCATATAAAAATGTAAATAATCCACAGAGTGGTAATTACATAAAAGGAAGTAGTTGCTGATAGAGAATAGTGCTTGAAAGGTAGAAATCTGAGAAAATGTATAGAATGAGAAAATATAAAATGAGGAGAAAGTAAGAAGAAAAAAAATCTCTTTCTATAGCCAGTAATGTATACCTGTAATGTTTCTTAAAACATTATGATTTTTCACTGTTTATCACATAATTTTTTCTATTTTACTTTTACCTTTTTATTTTGAAATATTTTCAGACTTATAGAAACGTCACAAACGTTATACCTAGTGTTTTTCTATGTACTTCACTGTGCTTCCCCTAATGTTAACATATTTATAACCACTGTATAATTATCAAAACCAAGAAATTAACATTAGTAGAATATTGTTAACTAATCTACAGTCCATGTTCGAATTTTAGCACTTCTATTTTTGGTCCAAGATCCAAAAAGGCTCCCATATTTCATTTAATTACATCTCCCATTATGGAATTTTTTTCCATTCTAGTTATAACTAGTGGATTTTTTCTTTACTCTTTATATGTAAGCCAAATCAGGATGCTTTCTATAATGTGTTCATATACACAGGTCGGGATATTATTGCTTAAATGAAATAAAATGAATTATATTCCCTGTTCAAGTCAGGAATACTATAAGTATAGCTTTTACAAACATTGTTTCTTTTATCAATGAGATGTTTTTAAGAGAAGTACAAACATTTAAATGACCCATGTAGTATAGAATAACGAATAACCATATTATTAATGTCAGTTTTATAATAAAACACAAGAGGTACCAAGAAATACAATAAAAGACAATTTAAAGATGAAACAAATAGTATTTGGACATAGGACATATAAATTCTGTCTTTGTTTCTAATAATTTGGATTGAACTCAAAGAGTATTATTTTATTTATTTCCTATTAAGTCATTACATCTCTCCCTCTGAATATGTTTTTAACTGTGGCTTAATTAAATAGAAACTTTCAAATAGCATTTTTATACTTATTTTCTTTCAAGATATCAATTCAGTACCTTTGCCCAACAAATATCATTGGTGTTAGGCCATTTGATAAAGACATCTTTCTCTTGTCCTCTTTCAAAGGCAGGGTAAGGCTTCGTTTCATTTCCTGAAATTGCTGGATCCTAAAATTAAAATGAAATACAGTCCAGGTAACCATGGTATTAAAGTATAGCCACTTGAGTAGCTGTTATAAAATGTTACAATTTTCCATTATTAGATTATCATTATATTGTATTCTCACATGGACTGACAAAGGGACTGATGGCATAAACTTTTTTGTTCTAGTTAGATTGTCTTCTAAATTCCCTAGAAGGAAAATTTAAGAACTTTTGAAAATGTATTAGCTATGATTTCAAGCAAGATTAAAGGTGTTTTTTGCTTTGTTTTTATTTCTCCATGGGATTTCTGGCTACCTACCTTGCTTTCTGTAAGATATTGATGAAATATTCTTCCCACTGAATCACTAACATTTTTTTATAAATTTATTTATTTATTTATTTTTGGCTGCGTTGTGTCTTCATTGCTGCACGCAGGCTTTCCCTACTTGTGGCAAGCGGGGGCTTCTCTTGTTGCGGAGCACGGGCTCTAGGCACGCGGGCTTCAGTAGTTGTGGCACATATGCTCAGTGTAGTTGTGGCTCGCGAGCTCTAGAGCACAGGCTCAGTAGTTGTGGCGCACAGGCTTAGTTGCTCCGTGGCATGTGGGGTCTTCCTGGACCAGGGCTCAAACCCATGTCCCCTTCATTGGCAGGGGGATTCTTAACCACTGTGCCACCAGGGAAGCCCCTGAATCACTAACTTGAAGGAAAATTTTTAAACATGACAAGCATAAGAAGCAGTCCCAGAGAATAAGTTGAGAATTGTATAGGAATAGAAAATCCATCATCACTTTGTGATAGTGTCTGTAAACTGAGACCAGTCTGTAGCTTGGGTGATCACTAGAAAACAACCTGCCTTTGATTCCCAGCTTTATTTAGTCTTAAATCTCTAAGGATACACATAAGAATGAAGGTAGCCTGTGGCAGCCATGTAAATGAAATGAAGTATTAAAGGAAGAAAGATTTAGATTTGGGAGTACAATCCAAAATTGTATACCTCACATTTTGAAACACCTTTTCCCTCCTCATTCAGGAGAGAAATCTTAACAAAACTAAGATAATAAGGCTCAGATAGAATATAAAATATAAACACTGACCAGGACAATAATGTATCTCATCCCCTCACTTCTTATTTTGTCAACAAACTGAGGAAGGTCACGGAATTCTTCATCAGTCGTAAAGTCTAGCTGCCTTTCCATGTAATCAATGTCTGTGTATTGAACATCCTGAAAGATATGAGAATTTTAGTGGGGTAAGATTCAATAGAGTGAGTTTGTCACATTCTATTATACTTATGAAAGTAATAGCAATATGAAAGTTTCAATTCCTAAGAGAATTAATCAAGTAATGTAATGTTCAAGAAATAAAAGTAGCATGTATAGATGCAAAATATTCTAAGAGCAAGTTCGTGTAAGTGCTCTGTTTTGTTAACAGTCCATTAAATAGTAATTTTGATTTAGAAGTACAAATTCTCTCAAATCAGTATCTTTTGTTATATAATTTCCAAAGGAAATAGGAAGACACAGGAGTAAAGGACTTATGAGGTTATGAAATTATATTAAATGGCAATTTGGAATTTTGTACAATATATAGAAATAGGTATTGCTCTATTTCTGGAAACACAAAGCAAATAATGGATAATTTCAAATAATTCTAATATTGCCAAAGGGGAAGAAAGAATTATTAGTAAATCCATCAATAATTATAAAATTATTCTTTTATTATCCACCAAAGTCATTTTTGAAATAACAGCCCAAGCTTAAATAAGCAAAATATTGTTTACAATTAGGTATTTACAAATATACTTAAACTAATAAATACTTTATGAAATCTTTAATTTAGGCCTAAATAACATTTAAAAAATTATTTTCTGTTAATAGACAGTTTCTTCTTCTAGGTGTTATGAAAATATGGCTAGCATAGTAGACTTAATAATGAAAAAAATCTCCTTTTTAAAACACTTTTTTCACTTGCATATTGCTACATCATCAACCTAAACAATTTCCCTATAATAATGTATTTAGGAACCATATATTGGATTCTACTATATGTACTGATGTCTTATAAATGAGGTCCTTCTTACTCTTCTTAGAATGAGTTCTTATATACAAAGCAATCTAGATTTCAATGTTTAAATGTTACCAGGAGGATCCCTGAGGTTCCTTAATCTTGCTAAAAAATAAAAATCACAAGAAGTGATTATTTCTGGATACTTAAGAATATTTAGTTTCCCAAACACTGAGGGAAGAAGATATTCTGCAAGCCAACTAATTCTGTATTCTAATATGACAACTATTGTCTATTCCATGGTAAAAATCATTGTTTCACCTCGAATTCTTTTTCTGTAATTTGTCACATTAGTTGATGAAATAGGTTCCTATGGACTCTTACTCATTTAATGAGAAGAGAAGAAATGTGTTTGACTACCTATGAGATCGAAAGCTTCTGAGAGAAAAGCAAGTGCACAGTGACTTGTTTAGTGCAACTCACAGTCATGGAACAGGGGAAAAAGAAGGAAAAGGAATGGTATTATCCCTTTATCTATCTGATAAAGACTACTAATAAAATCTCATATCCAATTCATTTGGCGCTACTAACAAGCACTGATTTTTGCCAAATGCTTAAAATAATTTTAAAGTATATGTGTTTAATTATTTCATTCTGCTTTTATAGATGACATATTTAACACCGTTTTAAAAATTGATATACATACATAGGGGATCTGAGCAGCCAGCATGTCATTATATACTTCTTCAACTTGTGAAGTGTTTCTGTACCCATAAAGACATAACTGGAATCCCAAAGCCCAATAAGGTGGCATGACTGGTTGGCCAATTACCTTTGAAAAAAAAAATTATTTGTGAACAAAGAGAAATACTTTATATTATAAAAAAACTTTATTTTTTTTAAAATGTGCAATCATACTCTATGGTATTGCTTTGTTGTGACTTCTGGAGATGGGCCCAAAAACATATAAAAGTCCAAGATTCCTCCAATTATGCGATATGTTAGAGCAGGAGTTGGTTGAAATGTAACATCTGGAAGTCCAAAATACGATTACATTTTTATCTATGTTATTTTATTAAAGAGTCACATAAAATATGATAAACTAAAAAAAATTGTTTTACCCATTGCATTGCTGTTAAGTAAGAGAACTCCATGAGCATGGCTCTCATCTTCCAGAGCCATGTAATAGGGATGAAATCCATAGGAATTAAGTTTATACTAAAATTAAAAAAACAACAACAATATATATTTAAATAATAATAGAATGTGAATTTTGTAAATGTAATATTTAAATTCACTCTACGATTGAAACTAGGAATTTAAATGTTCCTTCATTGCACACATAAACTGTGATTGAATTAAACACACTTTTTTAGAAAATAATTTATTTATTATTTGAAGCATTACTGCATTAGAGAATGAGAATGAATATACAAATGTGTAACACTCACAAATACTGCCACATTAATTTATGTAAAAAACCATTGGTTTTAGAATAGTTGGGTTTCTTTTCACAGGTTATGTGCCTTAATTTATTTATAAATTTGTACTTCTTTTTTAATAATAGAATGTTCTATAAATGATTAAACTGATCAAAGTACTCAAACTCCTTAAGTACTTAATGTGATAATATTTAAGTTTATATAATATTTTGATAATATTTTAAACAATAATATGTTGTTTATATACAAAGCATTTAATTTCATTTTCAGCTAGATCTTTTCATTTTTCACAATAGAAAATCTATAGTCAGGGTCATGAAATATCTTGTCAAGGTTACAAAACTTACAAGTTGATGATCCCTAATCAAATTGATATCATTGACACACACTGAATCCCAGTAACTGATTAGCATGTGAAAGAAAATTTATATATTGAGAATCAAGGTTATATTAACCTAATAATGCCAATACTAACGCTGAAGGTTTTTTTGTTTTGTTTTGTTTTTTTGGCCCTGCTGCAGGGCATGCGGGATCTTACTTCCCCGACCAGGGATTGAACCCGTGCCCTGCAGCAGAAGCGTGGAGTCTTAACCACTGGGCTGCCAGGGAAGTCCCTGAAGGATTTTAAAGAGGTAAATTTTGGTAGAACATATTCTTTCAAGTGGAATAAATGAAAAACAGCTTTCATAAGTCTGAACTATTGTGATACAAATAAAAGTTGTATGATCACCTAACAATAAAAAGTGGTTATGACATTATACACATTTATAATCTCATACTGAATATATCCTTTAAGTTCACATCACATGTGAAAAATGGAAATGAGCTAGTATTTTTATTAAAATGTATTTTCCATTATATGTTTAGAATAATTATAGTTTATATCAATTGTGCAATGTATTAAATATTCATGAAATGTACACCATTAATAAGACAAAACATTGGGAAAAAGGATATGAGCATATAAAAACATTTTCTAAAGTTGTAACTTGCAATATAACCTCATAAAAATGCACAACTGCAGCTTAGGGTAACAAAGGAAAAAGCATCAAATCTTTATCTAAGGAGTAGAAAAAAATTTCAAGGAGAAGCCAGTTATTTTCTAAAAGCTGAAAGTAAACATGTATTTGACAGGGGATTCTGAATCTGAATGTTCTTTCTATGCAGTTGAGAGGGTAAGGAATTGGGTCACAACCTCACTTCTCACTGTAGTCAATGATGTTATCCATTCAATCCTCTACTTTCACCTGTAATTTATGGTGACTTTTCATTTGTTTTTCAGAAAATCACTCTAGCAGCTCTTGGGATTGATTTCTAGCCCCCTTTCATTGCTTCAATATTGAAGTACAGGCCTACAAAGAAGTGGCTGGGGTCTGAATCATGGTCTTAGTTGCCACTTGGGGTAGTCAAATATTGGTACCTACACCAGGTGGTTGGTCTCTTGTGAACATTCCCCAAGTATGCCAGTTCAGATCTCGCTTAAATGTTGTGTGTTCCACTTCCCCAAAACCATATATATATTCTGATGGCAGGCGTGTAGATATTTGAATGAACTGGTTGTTAAAAGCAAATCCAGGAAGGCGAGAATCCCAACTGAAAACAAAGGAAAACAATTATATTCCTGTATACACATACAAATAGTATCACAAATAATAATGGTAATTCTTTCTTAGGTGATACAAAAATCAATAGTATTTTTCTCTATAGGTCTTATCATACCCAGATACAAACGGAAATAGGTAATTTTTCCAATACATTTTTTTGGCTAAGTTAAGGAATATCTAAAATATGTTTCATATATTCATAATCATATTATGGCTACATGTTTGTCTTTAGACATATATTGCTTTTTAAAATAAAATTAATATAAAGTTATAATATATGACCTAGAAGTAATATATGTCCTAGGAATTGAAAGTCCTTTATTGTCCTGTTCCCTTGAGATAATCAATACATTTTTACTACATATAGAATAAAAAGAAATCAATATCAAAATAAACTATAAGGTATAATGGGTATTTTAATTCTAAACTCTCTCTATTACTATTCCCAATCATTTTCTACTTCTTCTTTTGTTTTGTATTTATAAAAACATGTGCTTATGAAGAAATCCAGAAGAAATGTGTTTCAGAGAATGTCATTTGCAAGAAGAAGATAAAAGAAGAAGAAAAGAAAGTTGGCAGGGAAAGGAAACATAAGTATTAAAGAGAATTTGAGACATATTCAAATTTTTATATTAATGATTTTGGAAAAGTATTTACTAAAGAATAATGCTTCCTGAATAACAATAAATAATGCCTCTGCATCAGGAATTTTCTACAAAATCATTTTGCTTCTTATCCTTTGGAACAAAACTATTATCATAACAACAAAATTTTAAAACAATATAAACATAATTTTCTTCATTATTTGTATCCATACTGACAATACCTGAACACATCGTGACAGCATCTTGTAAAGGATCACAGGGCAAGCTTAAGTTACATAGAAGTATCTTTTAATACACTGTAGTTTGTAGAGCTTTTTACCAAATAAAGGTAATATTTTAAAATTTATATTTATTCATTAGACATAAAAACATATCTATATGTGTATATCTTAATTTCCTTTCATCAATTCCTGGCAAAGATAGTATTAACTCTATCAAATTCCAGGACCAAAAAACTCCAATTTCAATAGTTCTAATAAAATATTTACATAACACATTTCCAACTACTTATTTTGACAACTTGCTTTTCAATAGGAGTCTTGGTTTTGGTTCTCAACTTGATTAGAAGAATGGGTCTGATATTTAATAATGCTTTTCAATAGGAGTCTTGGTTTTGGTTCTCAACTTGATTAGAAGAATGGGTCTGATATTTAATAATGAAATTCATCACATCCAAAGTGTAAATAAAATTTTACACCAATTGTTAATGGTTTGCTAACTTTAGTTTTTAAATATTAAAATAAGCCAAATTATTTAATATATACACCTAAAACCACTTTTGGTGTGATGACATGCTAGCACAGTGAAAATATCTTTCATATCAAATAATTGAATCACTTACATAACCCTTCCTGTGCTTCTCCTTCGAATCTGGATGCCAAAAGGATTTTCCTTGATTTCAACATCATAAAGTCTATTTTCATAAGTACTTGTCGGTGTAGCTGGAATGTTTAATGGTACTGGAACTTCATATCTCTTATTTTGGGGGTCATAAATCTATTACAGAGAAATAATGAAAACTGATATGTTTTGTTCTTATTGCCAACATATTAGGTACATATCATTAAATAATTTAAATAATGGTTCAGACAAGAATATTTAGAATTCTTATAATTCCTAATTTTGTATCCATGGCACATATATCTATATAGAATTCCATACACATAAATAGATATGTAATGGACTCAAATTATGTATTGTATTTTACCTGTTTTAATGTTTTATAATTCATTTTTCCATACAATGAGAAATCTTCAAAAAGAGAACTTTAAAGCTAAATATTCACTTATATGCCTACACAAAATTATTTATCACCTCATGGTTAGACAAAGTTGTTTCAATATTTTTGCCTTATGTATGATCTTACAATGAATATTAATGCTAATTTATCTTCATTCATGTCTTTATTTCCTCAGTACATTACTTATGTGATAGTATTAGGTCAGAGTATTCTAACATTTGTAGGATCCTTGATAAACTATTGGTAAACTGTTTTCCAGAATTAGTGTACTAATTATTATTCTCACTAAAATGTGTACTCTAATACTATTATATGTTAAACTAAAAAGCATTTATTTCTCAAACTGTCATTTATTTCCTTGCTGATGAGGATAAACCATTTTCTACATGATTATTCAACATTTAGCTTTCCCATTCTTTGTATTTGCCTTTAGTTCCTTTTATTTTTAATGAGTATAAGTACTTTAATATTTTATTCCAAATTTTATTTCTTCTTCTGTTAAATGTCTGCTTGTAAGGTCTTAATATTTTTCTTGATTGTATGAGTTGAAATTGCTTTCCATTTGTCATATATGAGTCAGTACTATTTCTAATAGTTTTCTTAATGGATTCACTTGGAGCTGTTAAGTAAAAAATAATTGCTAAGTGTAACTATTGAAAGAAATGATCTCTTTTGTATTTCTTATTGCATTGGCCAGAAAAATCAGATCACTGTTTAAAAAGAAATAATGGAAACAGTAAGCATCCTATTGTGTTTATTTTTTTCTGTTTTGTTTATTTTAATGGGACAACCAACATAGTCCAATTCTAAGCGATTTATCAATTTATCAAGAATTTAAATAATTAAAAAATCACCACTATATGTTTAATTATTCACAAAGTTAGCAAAAACAAAAACATTTATTTATTTTTCATCTAGCTATGAGCTCTGTAGGAAAAAAAAGCTTTACTTTATAGAATCAAAATGTCATCAACCCAATTAATAATCCTTAGTATTACATGAAAAATCCAAGCACCAAATCTATTTAAAATCTGTCTTGAGAGATGAATCATGCATTGAGATAGTTTATATTAAACATACCTTAAACTGCAGCATATCATCTTTATGATATTTCACCTCCACATGAAGAGTTGGGATGGGATCAGAAGGTAGCTTTATTCGAGCTTTTACAGTATTCAGCTGGAGGTCAGCTGTTATACCCACTGATGAGTAATGAGTTGACTGGACTAAGTAAGAGTTGTCTTCTTTAGGAAAGTAACACTCAGGTGCTTTGGATCCTAAAGGAGGCTAAAAACAAGACAATTGTCAGAAATTGTAAGCACTGTAATATTAAAAAGAAAATAAGGTAGACATGTTAATCACATGTTGTATGATTTATGAATGCTATTGTTTAATACTAAAATGAAATTGCAGTCATAGCACAAAATATCTATTAGGCAACATGACGCACCATGTACTAAAATGTTTAGAATATTTATATTTTGACTCTAAAGATAGACAGGTAGAGCAGAACAACCAAATGTCATAGTTTTTCAATTCAGAATATAGATGATTGTGTTGTCTCTGAAAATAATTAAGTATATTACTCATAACTTTTGATCCCAAGCTTGTTTTTACACTTCATATTGATTACTGCCTTTTTTCTGTGTAAAATGACTCTACAATAACCCTCAGAGTGGCATGAATTTAAAGTTCTTTTCTTTTACTTATAATCAAAGTATATTATTCCTTATTTCATGACTGGTCTTTCTATTGGTTGATTACATCCTGGCCAGTATTATAATAGGAATTGTGGCCAAAGATCAAGGTTAATTGGTTTGTATAGGGGTGGAAGCTAAGACTTCAGAAAAAGAATGAAACACTATGGCATTGATGGCCAGTTGCATTACCACAATACATTCTCCCATCTTTCTTATTAAATTAATATATTGTTGGAAGAAGCAATGTGCCCATCTCTATTTCCCAGTCTCTTTTGAGGAAGTTGTATGTGACCCGCCCCCCCAAATCTCCTTAAAAGAAAAGGATATAAGCTGATTAAATAAGGATATCCTTTGCTCTTCCACCTTCCAGTCCTGAAATGCATATGTAATTGTATAATAAAACTTTGTGGATGAAAGACAAATGATAAATAGGGGACACTGACAACATTTAGATACCAGAATATTAGGCCTGGGATTTTTTCTGTAATAGAAAAATAAATTCTGTCTTGTTTAACCCAATCAGATTTTAGGTCTCTGATACTTTCAGCTTCAAGCAATCCTTAACTGATAGGAATACTTCAGTACTCATTCCAAAGGCATGGAATCGAGTGCCAATGGAACCAGGAAAATGATCGACTTAGAAAACAACTTTAGAAAGTCTGTATATGTCCGCTTCATAGCTATCTTTCTGCCCAGTATCACTTTCTCTTTATCATTTTATGTGTTCTCATTTATCTTTTTTGGTAGTTTACCAGCATTGTTATTTTTTGTAGTTAGGATGAAAATAATCTTGTGATTTAATTTATGGAAACTGTGTAAATCCCATCTAAACCACCTCTTTTCATATAATCTCAATCCCTATGTCCCTCACTTGCTTTCTTATACTCAGTTGCAAAACAACAATGCTGGGAAAAAAACCTATCCTCTACATTCTCAGCACCTACAATTGTGTGGCTGAATGGCTTGAAAAATGCACACAATCATGTAGACTGCTCTCCCTTTATATAATCATGAAAGTTAGAGTGGGTCCAAAAGATGCAATCATACTATATTTGCCTAGTTCACTCACTATCACACTGCCCTGAAAAACATTTTCCTTTTTTCTCCAGTCACAAAAAACTCTCCCTATTCTCATCATCTCCTAATGATTTTCGTTAGTATTTTAGTATGGAAAGGAAAGCAATTGGGAGAAAAATCAGAACGAAACACCACAACTACCCACCCACCTCTTTACCTCCTGTTACAAAATATGTATGGTCTACGCTTCTATCTAAGGTGAACCATTTCATTCGTGCACCCAATCCCACGCCTCCTTGCCAACGAAGACATTTCTCCTGCAATTCTCAATTCTCTGTCCTGCATCACTAATATTCCACTTATTATAGGTTATTCTCAATGGTATAAACCAATTTGATTTCTCCCATCTTAAAAGAAACTGTCACCTCACTCATTTCTCCAATTACTGCTCTATTTTTTATGCTTTCCTTAGAGCAAAATATAAAAGGTTCGCCATATTCACTATCTCTAATTTGTCTCTTCATTCTTACTGGAATCTCATTCTCACTCTGACCAGGCTTTACCTCCCAGCACTCCATCAGTATTTCTCTTGTAATAGTTACCAAAGACTTCCATGCTGCCAAATCCATACTTCAGTTTCTAGTTCTTATTTTACTGATTTATAAGTATAATTTGCACAGTTGATAATTTTCTGTCTTGAAATGCCTTGTTCACTTGGCTGACAGGAAGCAACATTTTCTTTGTTTTCAACCTAATTCTTTAACAATTCACTCTCAGTCTCTTTTCTGGTTCCTTATCATTTCCCTGAGTCTAAATGTTGGATGATTCAGGATTTAGTTTTTGACCTTTTCCCTTTTCTATTCAAGCTCATTCCTTTGATGATGTCCTCTCATCACATGGTTTTAAACACTGTATATATGCTGACTCTAAATTTTAGATCTTACCAATGATATAAAATTTTCAATTTCATTAGTTTACATCTCACAATTGGAAAACTGCACTTGGATTTGTATTGAGTACCTCAACCTTAATTTGTCTAAATCTTAACTCTTCCCCTCCATGTTCGTTTCCGCACAGTCTTGTCAATCTTTGTTACTATCAACTTTCTTTTTTCCAGCTGTTTAAACCAAAAACTTGAAGTCATTTTTACTCTTCTCTCATATTCTATATCCAATCAAGGAACAACCCTTTTTGGCTTTATCTTAAAAATATGCAGAAAAGTCAAACACTTATTACTAATTCTACCATTACCACTGTGGCTCAATCTACCAATATTTTATTTTGATTACTGTAACAGCCTCTTTCCTGGTCTCCCTGCCTTATTCTTCTACCAGTCTGTTCCCAACACAGAAGCCATTATGGTCCTATTAAGATGGAAATTTAATCTTCTCATTCATCTTTTCAAAACTCTCCAGAAGTATTCTATCTCAGAGTAAAAATCGTAATCCTAAAAATGGTCTAAGTAATTGATCTACATTATTTGTTCCCATAAGTCTATAATTTCATCTTCTGCTGTTCTTCCGTTCACTTATTCTGTTTCAGACATGATGGCCTCCTTGCTGTTTGTGGACTATACCAGGTACATTCTTACTTCAGATGTACTTCAGGTTGATGTATTTTCTTTCTGGAATATTATTCCTTCCTTTCTTTCTTTCAACACTTTTAACAAACGCCACCTTCTCAAAGAAACCTTCTGTGTACAATCATTAAAGTAACACCACTGTCATTCTCCACTCCCCCTTCTCCTTTTCTGCTTTATTGTTCTCCATAATACTTATCTAACATAAAACATAATTTTTAGGTTATCTGTTTGTTTTCCCACACTAGAATATAAACTCTATCAGGGAAGAGGGTTTTGTTAATTTTGTTCATCTAGAACAGCGCCTAGAACATAGTAGTTCTCAAGTATTTGTTAAATGAATCAATGAATAAACAGGATGGTCTAAAGAAACATAAATTTTCTAAGTCATCATATTTAATGGACTTCTAATGTTAAAGCTTCACTTGTTTGACTTAACAATCTATAAAGTGTTGAATACTAATAGTAATAGTAATGGGAAAAATAAAGTTTTCACATTTTCTTATTAGAAGTTATTGGCGCTTTAGTACCCATCATTTATATTCATTTTTTAAACTTTTATATTGGAGTATAGTTGATTAACAAGGTTGTGTTAGTTTCAGGTGATAATGAGAGTAAGTGACCACGCACTGAATGCAATGGAGAATGGGTATGGATTTGAATGAAGAGCTGCAATTTAAAAAGAAGATTTTGGAGGCATATTGGAAAGATACTTCACTATTTGGCTTTTATTGATTTCATTATCTTTTCTCCTCCTCACTTCTTTTCTTCAATTCTTCCATAAACTTTCCTAATAGTAAAGATTATGCTACTTTATCAAGCAATGGAGAGGAATGAGGGCCATTTCTCTGGTGGCAGAGATTCTATATATTCCCTTATATAAGTGCAAACATTTCTGGGAAGTTGCTGGCAGATGTGTCTAGACTCTTCTCAGTGTTATAACACATGCATTTAATTTATTGATTATATGAAATAATTTCTTTTATTGCTGACTAATCCCAATGATGTAACCAAAAGTTCAGAATTTAAAAAATAAAACGAGTGTAACAAGAGGGGACTCTTCCCATATCCCTTTCTGTAAAAAAGTCTACTATCAATGACCATCATTGTTGTTGAAAGTTTTTTTTTTTTTAATTAATTTATTTTATTTATTTTTTTGGGCTGCATTGGATCTTTGTTGCTGTGAGTGGGCTTTCTCTAGTTGCAGCGAGCGGGGGCTACTCTTCCTTGTGGTGCGCAGGCTTCTCATTGCGGTGGCCTCTCCCGTTGCAGAGCACAGGATCTAGGTGCACAGGCCCCAGTAGTTGTGGCACGCAGGCTCAGTAGTTGTGGCTCGCGGGCTCTGGAGCGCAGGATAAGCAGTTGTGGCACACAGGCCTAGCTACTCCACGGCATGTGGGATCTTCCCGGGCCAGAGCTCGAACCCATGTGCCCTGCATTGGCAGGCGGATTCCTAACCACTGCACCACCAGGGAAGCCCTGTTCTTGAAACTTTGACCAAAATTACTGGCAGAAATTGTCACCTCTTAGTGGAACAGATACAGCCCATCAATCAATTTCAGAAATTTTAATAACTTGAGACAATGCTTTTGAAAGACTACTCCCTACTGGCATAACACCTTGCTCAATTAAGCTAGTCAGCCACAACTAACATCTAACAGAGTGCAACAAATAGAGTTCTAGTTTATTAAATAAAGTAACACTATCCAAAATGCCTGGAAAGCAACTTACACATCCATTTAGTCTGGCATTTACTAAGTTATGTCTTTGGAGAATTAATTAAGATAAAGATAAATTATCTATTAGAAGTCCTAATTTCAAATTCCAAATGCTTCTCTAGCTGAATTTAGTTTATATGCTGTAGAATTAAAATTATAATATGTACGGTTTACTTTGAAACATTTATGTGAAAGCCATATCATGAATAATTAAAATTCTTATTACCGTTTCCCATAAGCAGCCACGTTCTTCGCAGCGTTGTTTAGTTGCAATGTCTGAATCTGGATAACAAGTAAACTTTTCAGCTTCCAAGAAAGTTCGATCCCATTGAACAGTAAAGTTTCTTCCAAGGTTAAACATGAGATTGTAAATTAGTAGATTCTTTGAAGAGAAAGAAAACATTACAATATTTCTGACCACTGAACAATTTTAAAATACTTAACATTTTTAAAATGCAGCAACCCCACAGCAATTCTTCAAATCAAATCATTAATAATTTTAATATAATACTAAAAGAAAGAATAGAAAAGAGAAAACATGGCATGCCACTGAAATAGCTAGAATCTCAAGACAGTTCTCAAAACTATGAGAAATTATAGAATACTGATGAAAAACATTATCTTTAAATCCAGATGTGTTCAATTCTCAGTTCTGATACTTAATGCTCATGAATCTGGGGAAATTATCTACCCTGTTTTATCTTCAATTTCCTCCCCCTGTAAAATGGGGATAATGAATAAATAATATGTGAAATTTAAAACACCTAGCATAATGCTTGGGGCATACCAGGTATGACATAAATATTAGTCCCCTCAATGAAGAAAAAGGGAAGAAAATGTTGACTACTTTGATTGATTTGGAGGCTCCCAGAGTCAGAGGAGGGGAATATTATTTATTTATTTTCCTAATTTTATCCACTGCTTACAATATTTGAGGGACAAGTTAGAGAGGAGATAACATGGTATTATGCAAAAAGAAAAAAAAGTGAAAGGATAGTGTCCAAGCACAAGAGAATTAGAAAGATGTATCTACAAGTGTCTTTGTAAATCTTTACATTAGCATAAAAATAGAAACAGATATAAACTGGGATTGTAAAAACATATAATAAAACAATTTTGTATTATGCCCACTTGATAATCCTTGTTAGAGGCATAAAGTTCTCAATAAGCTTGTATTATTTAAATTTACATTGATTAGTTCTTATAGTCCTAGGAATATACACATTATAGTGTATTTACTAATTAACCAATACATATTTTTATGGAAATTCCTAAGTGAAAAACTCGGGGCCAGAGGACTTAGAAGCTAGACAAAAATACTCTAAGAAAATGTCCTACATCTCAATTTAGAATTTATGCTAACATTACTAATATTTAGGAATATAGGAATGGTAGAAAAGTAAATGCCAATAAAAATCACTTTCATGTTTTAAATTATTTTTGTCTAACATTTTAAATAATTAATTTTTTACCTGAAGCAACATTATGATTAAATATGACATTTTACATATGAGGAAGCTGAGATAATGAGAGATTAATCTATTGTGTTTAAATGCACAGACTGCAGGGCTGGAATTTGAGCCCAATTCTGTTACTCCTTTTCCCTCTCTAGTACACTTGTTAAACGAGGCAAGAACGAGGATAAGAAAGGGACTACTAGAAGGGGAGACTGTAAACAAAAATTTGAAAGAGAAGTACAAGATATATTGAGGACAAAGGGAGTTCATGAAAGGAGAAGAAGTAGAGAGAATTGAAGAAATGGATTCAATCATTATCTTAAGAAGTCTTAAATGAGAAGGTAAAACTTTTAGATTCTTTATTGTATGCAGTAGGTAAGAGTTCAGGGTAGGAGAATGGTATAAAAAAAATATTTGAAAGGCATACATAAGTGATATCCAAGATAAAATTAAATAGAGAGGGAGAAGTAGTATCAATTCACCTTAAGGTTGATATCTCAACATAAATTGAGATAACCTAAAATGGAATATTGCCAACAAAAGGAAAAGAAAAGAAAGATATGTAATGAAGAAAAAAAAAAATCACAAAACCAAGAGCCTGAATGGTTATATAATGTTAAATATGAGAGTATGTGACAACTAAAATATTTTAAGATTGAATTTACCTGGTTGGAAGTATCATAAGTGAAATTGTAGTGAGCTCTCATTGGTTGATTATCTTCCATCACTGAAACTGCTGTAACAGTGTCTATCAACCCAAGGATTTTTATAGTCTCAAATGCTAAAGTGGTTCCTTCCTGGTATGACGAATGTGTGCATATAATATCTAATTTGTTCTGAAAAAAGTATATAATATTATATATCAAGTAGAAGGTTATTGGATACAAATCAGAAATAACAAGTGTATTTATATTGATTAAATCTTATAGTTCTAAAAATATATAAACTATAGTGTATTTACTAAATAAAAATAATTAACCAATACGTATTTTTATGAAAATTGTTAAGTGAAAAACTCTAGACAAGAGAGCTTAGGAATTAGCCAAAATTCTAAGAAAATGTTCTACATCTCACATAATTTAGAGTTTATTTATGCTGATAATACTAATAATTTAGTATTATTTAGTATTAAATTATAGCATTATTTGGTATTTAATAATATAGTATAATAAGAAAAGAACCAATCATCTGTCCATTTCCAACAGCTCTTCACATCAAAGTACCCTATATAAATATACTTATTAGTAACTCTTTAAAATTGTTTTTTATACATGCTGTAAAATTATTTTCATAGATAAATTATGCATGATGCAAATCATGTATATTCCTTCTCATTATCTTCATTGGTGAAGAATAAATTATCTTTGGCAAAAAAGAATATATGAAGAAATCTAACTTCTACAAAAAGCATTGCTACTAATTATTCAAAATTTAATCTTGTGCATAGCTTTTTCATTTTCACCCCAAATCCATGACAGTCACTGCTGTGATTGGTATATTAAAACATTTTCAAATATGTTGGGATTATTTTCCCAGGACATATTGCTTAAACCAGACATAGTACTACAAGAAGTCTGAAGATTTCTGTGCATCAATTTCATCAACAGAAACTCATCTATTACATTGAAATATGAAAATTCAAGGTAATTCATATATAATTTAATAATTTAAATTGAATAATTTAATTTGTTTCTTTCCACTGATTTCTGTAGAGAAATGTAACATCATTCCAAGAAAAGGCACAATTTAGACATTAACAAGGTATTATATTTAGGTATGTGTTCAAGGAGATGCTTACATTAGAAACTGAAAATGTATATAAAATGTAGTTGCCATTTTGGATGGTATCTGAAATGGGGAAAAAAAAAGTTATCAGATCAAAATGTAATGTTAAATTCTGTTTTATTTTTACAGTTAGACAACATAGGGAATTTTTAAAAAATAGATATTATTTATTAATGAAGCAAATTAAACAGATTATTATTTTAAATTAAGGTTCTTAATTATCTTTAAATGCAACTATTTTGGTAGTTTATTTTCCCAGGAAGTAAAGGTAATGAATGCATCTTTGCCCAGTTTGATTTTTCAAAGACTGCTAAAATAGTTCTGCAAATTCAGAGAGCACAAAACTTGTAGTAAAATATATATAATTATAACTATTTTTTTGAATGATATTTTATCTCTTTTTAGTAAACTATGTAACATTCAGTTTATTTTGGGAAGCCACGGCACACCACAATTTCGGTTTGTATCTTTCAATATGTTTTTTCATTATTTGAAGAATGAGTGAATGTGGAGACAAAGTTTCAAATAAACTTTAATGAGAAAAATTGAAGAAAACAATTATTTTCTGCATCATATATGTAACAATGTAACATAACTTCTTATAAACATGTTTCTTTAACAGGAAACTAAAGATTATAACTAAAATAATTAGGAAGAAACAGAGTGGAAAACATAAAGGGAATACTAGGATTTATACACAATACTTTGAATAACATTAATTTACTTAAAATTTTAATGTTAGGAACTAAAAATAGAATCAGAACCCGAACTGAAGGCTGTTTTATTGTCTTGTGTTTGATTGATTATTCAGAAAATTTTGATTTTAAATTTTTAACACACTTCAGTATATAGATATCATATTAAATGACTGATTAAATCATAACTCCATATTTTTAACCATTTTATATGAAGTAAATTATCAATATAATTTTTTGCAAGTAGAAAAAAGGAATGAATTTGGAAATATTTATATAATCTGAGAAATGAGAATAACCTTAGAATCAGTTTCCACATGCTACCAATAGAGGTATTATCTCAACAACATTCTTTACCTGATGATTACAAAACAATTTACTTCTGCTGGAATCCTCTCTTATAGAATTTCTATGTAGTAAATGCTTTGAATCTATTCTCAGGGCAGAGCTCACCCTAGTGTGTTTGACTCTAAGGTATTTGAGAAAGAGGGAGAAGGCTGGTGTGCTGGCGTAGAATGAGAAATGGAGAATGGTAGGGCACAATTTGTGTGTGTGTGTGTGTGTGTGTAAAATGTACAGGACATAGTGAATGCTCTAGGTCTTGGTAAAGACTGTGGCTCTTAATTGAGTAAAATGGAGAATTGATAGAAGGTTTTGAGCAGAATTGTGATGATTTGAATCATCTTTTAAAGGGATTACTCTATCTGCTGGTTGGTAAATAGAATGTAAAAAAGGGGGATTGACAAGAGCTATTGACCTAGAGACCA
Organism: Balaenoptera ricei; assembly: GCF_028023285.1. NCBI lineage: Eukaryota > Metazoa > Chordata > Mammalia > Artiodactyla > Balaenopteridae > Balaenoptera > Balaenoptera ricei. Next base: position 60,724,813 of record NC_082642.1, read on the forward strand.
GTTAGGGAGCTATTGCAGTAATTAAAATGAAAAGTAGTGATGATAATGGTGGAGTTTATGAGAGAACCATGATCAAGGTGGAACCAAGAGAAATTCCTAGGTTGTGACAGACAAGAGTGAACTCTAAAGTTTTTGGCATCTTGTAGAGATGAAATTACCATCAACTGACAAGGGAAAGACAATATATCTGGTGGAGCAGATATATTGTGGTAATCTACATATTCATAGGAGATAAGACTTATAAAAGAACAGAATTTTTTTCATAGATTCCATATTTTCAAAATTGTCAGAGAGCACACCAGTACATAGGCTATTTCTTGGAGTTAATTTAGAGATATTTGGATGTTTCATATACTATATATAAAGGCATATAGGGCATTCTTTAATATATCTGAAAAGTAGTGAGCTATAATAGAAGGTAAAATATAATTTTTTTGTACGTACATATATAAAACACATAACTAAGAGCCCTCTATTAAAAAATGAGATTAAAAAACCTTAAATTTATGAGACTAATTGTAACTGACTAAGTAAATTCAAAGAGATTAATTTTCTATGGCATAATTTAATATTAGCAAAAATGACTCTTTTTATTCCCTTGGTGCACTGAATTCTCAAATTTGGGTCCAATTAAATAAAAGACATTTAATAATTGAAATAAATTGTGACACATTTATATGGCAAAATCTTTATCTCAAATAATTTGACATTAAATAACTAAAGCTTTTTTATTGAAGTATAGTTGATTTACAATGTTTCAGGTAAAGCAAAGTGATTCAGTTATACATACATATATATATATATATATATATATATATATATATATATACTTTTTCAGATTCTTGTCCATTATAGTTCATTAAAAGATATTGAATATAGTTCCCTGTGCTATACATTAGGCCCTTGTTGTTTATCTATTTATATATATAGTATTGTGTATTTGTTAATCCTAAATTCCCAATTTATCCATCCCCCACTACATTAGTTAACTAAAGCCTTAATGTTCGTTTTCTTTTACAGTAATAAAACTTCAGTTTTAACCACTATAATCATATAAGATAGTTGAAAATAGGATTCAAGTTATACATCTGTGAATTTATTAACTATTTTAATTTTTATACAGTAATCTAATAAAGATATTTATATTTGTCAAAGACTTTTTATGATAAACCAAAAGGTGAAACCAAATATTGTAATTAAATATAATTTAAATACCAATGTTAAATTTCATAAAGTAACCTAAAATCTTAAGATAGATAAAAAACAGCAATTAAAAATTAAAACTTGTGACATTTTTGTGCAATTTTATATAATAAAGGCAAAACTTCCCATCATTAAAATGAACATTTAAAAGCATATCACTTTGAAACTTACCTTTAGTTTCTCCATCATCCCAGAAAAAGTCTCCTTTTGCTGTGTTATCTTCATCTAAAGCAACTATAAGTCCTAGAGGGTTATTTCGGCTGTTAAGTAAGTTTGGGTGCATATATGATTAAAAATAAATGTATAATAGTGAAATATCCTATAAATAAATCAATTTCAACATAAGGGGCTTGTAGGAGTTCTGCCTTCACATGAGAACACTGATATTAATAAAATTCATGTCTATACTTATTAGTAATTTATCAATGAGAAAAATAATTCATATGCTTAGAAAGTAAATGAAAGGAATAAATACAATATGGAGGGCTTCCCAGGTGGCACAGTGGTTAAGAATCCGCCTGCCAATGAAGGGGACACAGTTTCGAGTCCTGGTCTGGGAAGATCCCACATTCCGCGGAGCAAAAAAGCCCGTGCACCACAAATACTGAGTCTGCTCTCTAGAGCCTGCTCTCTAGAGCCCGTGAGCCACAACTACTGAGCCCACGTGCCACAACTACTGAAGCCTGTGCTCCTAGAGCCTGTGCTCCAAAACAAGAGAAGCCACTGCAATGAGAAGCCCACGCACCACAATGAAGAGTAGCCCCCGCTCGCTGCAACTAGAGAAAGCCCACGCACAGCAACGAAGACCCAATGCAGCCAAAAATAAATAAATTAATTAAATTAATTAAAAAAAAATACAATATGGAATTTCTTGGGGGCCAAGACACCTTCAAAATTGAAACGGTATAAATATTTCAATTCAAACAACAAAATTAACTATATCTTATGATTCCTCAATTCAACACGTATTTGCCACATATACATTAACCCTAAATTGCAGTGTACCAAGGCTACAAAACAATGAAAAGCACTATAAAATAAAATTTTAAATGCTAAGTGGAATCTCTAATAGTCTTACAAATGAAGCTAATTCTATCATGTGAAATGAAACATGATGAATTTTTTTTAGTTACATATTGCTATAGGTTTTTAAACTTAAAATGAGGCTATACAGTCCAGGTAACTACTCTATACAGAATATACTCCTTCCAACATGCACTCATCAAAGTGTATGTTTCTTTTGTTCAATACAGCTCTAGAGTATAACCAATTATTTTGAGAACATAGTCATGAAACAGTTACAATATGAAAGTAATCAATTCTAGAGAACAAAAATAATTAAGTTACTAACACACATCCATTCACTCATTAATTTGTTCCTTCAACAAATATTTAGAGAAAATCAGGAGCCTATTCCATAATAGGCTGACACTACTATTGGTTTGGGGACTAAAGCAGTGAAAAGTCAAGTCCCTACCTTCATGGTTTATAATCTGGGGGAGTAGACACACTACATACAAGAAAAAGTAAAAATATAATTCCAGATATTCTTAATGTTATGAAGAAAATACAGCAGAGTAAGGAATAGATATCTATTGTGGTGTTGTAGAATATGGGGAAATGCATAGATTCAATATGACACATTCTGTCCATGTACCCAGAATGAATGTTGCAAGATAAAGCACCAGAATTTTCAAGTTTCTGCTTTTTTTCTAAATAGTTCTAAAATTTATTCTTACTGAACGACTTAGTTTATATCTTATTTTTTATGTAACAGAAATATCTACCTCATTTATTAACTTAAAACATTTTAGCTGAAAGAAAAACATTGTAACATTTATGTATTGAAAATCCAAATATGTAACAACTGACACTTTAATCAATTATATAACTTACTTAATATTTCATTTTTTATTAAGAATCAGCAATTAACTTTAATTATACATATTCTTTAGAGAATGTCAGTACATTTTGGCATAGGAAATAAATTTCTAATCTATGCTTATCTTTTAAATCAAGAAGTTTGTAGTAATATACATAATTTGATTCTTCTTTTTATAACCATGATGGTTATATGTAAGAAGTCCTTACGTATATCAAATATCTTCTGCTGAAAAAACTAAATATCAATATTTGATTCTTAATAAAAATGTGAAACATTAAAACTTGAATTATATTTCAGATTTCAGTTAATGCCTTTTCATTTTACCTTGCTGTTGTAGTTACAGCAGGTTGTTGAATGGGGATAATGTAACCTCCTCTAAGATGTAATCCTATTTTGTCTGCTGGAAGATACATATCAACACGTTGTCCTTTCCATGGCCTTTTTGCACCCTAATATTTGGAAGATAAAAATATTTTTTTCATTATTGTAAAGAATTTAAACCCCATTTTACAAGAATTACACATAGAAATAATTCTTATGAGAAATTCGTGTCATCTTAGTGAATATTAACATGTCATTTTCTAACTTTTAAAGAAAACTCTTTTTCAGTTTACTGATGAAATCTGGGTAAAAATAAGTTTAGTTTCACAAAAAACATCAACAGAGAGAAATCCATTTCCCTTCTACAATAATTAACAATATTCTTAATTAGCACTATTTTTTATTCTTTGCTTTGGTTTAAAGTTAGCCATGTCTCTAGAAAGAATTTTTAAAAAATCATTTCTTATAAAAATAAAGGGTCTGCTTAGCAAACATAAGTGCATTACAAAATACTTTCCTTTAAAATAAATATTCTCAGAAGGTCTTGGTCAATTAAAAAAAAAATAGGTTGTGTGTATGAATCCTGCTACATTGCCTTTTCAAGATTGCGATGAAAATCTTTCCCAAACATTACAATATACCATATAAAAACAAATGTTTAAGATTAGCTTAATACTCAATTCTTCCGGCCATAAGATGAATATGTAAAATAGGGAAATTATTAAAATAAGTTACTACTCCTTCTTAAAATTACTCTTGACCTTTTATTTCCACAATTTAAAATGGATAGCTCTTTACACTAAAGAATATAACTTCATATTAATCACGTGCAACAAAACATATACTTTCTCACGTGCAACAAAATGTACAGCCGCACAGACTCTTCCACATTATTAAAATTTGGAATTATTATTTTTTATAATAATAACAGAACTACTGAAAAAAAGATATGCTGTGTGTTTGGAGTTAAGTTTCCATGTACAGATGTTGAGCAATATGTACTTGTGATCTATTATTATATTAAGGTTACTTACAGTTTTAAAATCATACCAAGTAGCATTAGGGATGTATGCACTCACTGTATCTGCTCCCTAAAATAAACAAGATAATTTATATATAGATATATATATAAATATTTTACTTCAATATGTAATGGAAAGGAATCACATCAAATGTTAAGTTGGATTTTCATAGTGAAGCGAAAAGAAACTTCCTTTGTATTGTTACACTCCAATATTTTCTATATATAGTAATCAAAAGGCTATTTTACTAGCTTTAGATATTATAATGTAAAATATTCCTAAAGCAAAGATGAAATGAATTTAAGTGGCAACTAAAATAATGGATACATGCATTTGTATTGCTGTAATCTACATGGTAATTGTGAGTGTGAACACATTCATTTCTGTATATTTCCATGGCATATAGACTTTTAAATAACAGATAAAAACCATATAGCTCATTCGACTATTTTTCAACATTTTCATATGATCCACTGGTTTTCAAGTTCACCTTTATTTACAATATAGCAAAATTTCAATGTCTATGTCTACTTGAATGAGAATTCCTTGTTATTACTATAAGATTTGATTTGATTTCATAAATAAAGCTTTCCTTTTCAGAAGAATACTAACTTTATACAACTTTTTTCTCCCCAGTACATATTATATATTTGAACAGCATAAATCTACTTAATATATTTATAATTTTTCACAATTTCTTCTACATTTTAGAATTCAATTTAACACTTATCAGGTTGAAGCAGTCTATTGAGTAACATTTATTACCCAGATGTTTTGTAATTTAGTGTGGATTTGATTATACAAAGTTTCCATTAAAATATAAATTTATTAAAATTGTACCCTACCTGTTTCAAGACAGGGGTAATAAGTAATGAGGGGCCCCATAAGAACTGAGTGTCCTCAATCCAGCTATTAGTATCCTCATAAAACCTAAGAACAATGACAATATTTACAATACAAAGATAAAAAATAAGTTTATCCAAATTCTTCATTTGGTTTATCTTTTAAGTTTTTCCCTGGGAATAATTATTGTCTTTAATTTTACTTATTTGATATGTCATTTTGAATCTATAGTTATTACATCCTTATGGTTCATCTGACACTCAAAAAAAGAAGGTAGAAAGGAAGGGAGAGAGGGGAGAAAAGAGGGAGAGAGGGAGAGAGGAAATTAGTTCATTTGGGACTCAAAAAAATCTATCGTATATGATAAGGCTCCTTTTTATCTGTAATAAACAACTATTCTGTTTAATTCATTCTTCTCCTGTAAGATAGGTTCATAAAGTACCAGAAATATTTCATATTCTACTTTCCTACTTTTACACTTTTTTCTTTATAAACTCCCATTTTGACTTGGATTTGAAAGGATCTTTAGTCATTTCTTGAGGAAAGGCTCTGCCTTGGTCAAGAAGTACAAAGACAAGCACAATTCATTGTTTTGTAACCATACTATACACTATCTATAATTAGATGATTTTCACAATATATACATGATTATGTTTTCAATATTCTATATTTAATATTGCTTATTGATATAATTTCTCAAATTATTCCACATATCTTTTTCCTTTTAAGTTCTATACAATTCTCACGTTTCTAGATTAATCTTGTCCAATTCACCAAATTACTTATATTTACTACTATCATTCCACAGTTAATCAACTTATTTACATAAATGTAAGAAAAAGCAGTAGAAATCTACTTGACATCTTGATTTACCTCTATTAATTTTTCATATGTCTGAATACAATTTGAAAGATACTGAAATTCTTGAACACAGTACTCACTCATGAAGAACTGGCCTTGCTACTGTTTCTCCAAACATATGGGCTTTATAAAATAGAGTATAGAGGAAAGGTAACAAGGTATAGCGAATATTCAAATAGTGCCTTGATGAATTAACCAAAAGAGAATTCGGTCCAAAAAATGCTGGATCCTGATGCTGTGGCATAAATAGAGGAATTGAAATAAGAAAGTTAAAACATGAATGAAAATTAAAATAGAAGCATTGAATGTATTTTTGAAAACCAAAATGTATACATTTAATCTTGTTTGTAAAAAGTTGAGATTACTCCTATTTCATTATCAAAGGATATGAATTTCTAACTTTTATGTTTTCATTTGGATATATATATTAATTAAACTTTATTTTAAAGTGGACATTTCCCTTTTAAATATACATACTTAGAGAAGACGGAAACTATTTTAACAAAGCATTCTTCTCTTCTATTATTTGTGGTAGATTGAATTATTGGCCCCAATTTTCATGCTTCCTTGTATCCTCAACCTTTGCTATGTGACTTTGCACCTACCTCTAGCAGTGGATTGTACTTCCCCACCACTTGGCTTTGTGCTCAGCTATATGACATACTCTGGCCAATGGAGTCTTACTACATGTGACACCTTCAAGTAAGGGCTGGAAATGTGCTTGCCTGAGGACTTGCTGCCTTGTGCCTTGCCATTGCTATTAGAACAATAAGCTCAAATGGTCTGCTAGCCAAGGGATACAGGGAACAGAGCTGCCTGGCCAGCCTATAGGCTTGCAACTTGAAGGATAGCCTCCTTGCTGAGCCCAAGCTAGATTAGCTGACTCTCTCAGCCAAGGTGTAATGATATGAGCAAACCTGCTTAGATTTCCTGCTATGGGTAACAAAATAAACTGAGGGAACCAGCTACTGTTTCCCTAGATTCACCATCATATTTACCCCAAAGCCACATTTCCCTTTGGCTGCTCCCAGGAAATCAATGAGCAAGGTGGGACTACTATTCAGGCCCATTCCAGGGAGATACAGGGGTCTCCCAGTGGTCAACTTTGCCTTGAGGACTCCCTACTGGACCGTAATTTCCTTAGAACTGGGCTGTAGTATATAACTCTCCCTATCAAACCTTCTTTGCCTTCATCTTCACCTGGTTCAGACCTGAATTGTGATCTGAAGGCTCTCTCCACTTTCTCCTGCTTCCTCTCCTTTATCCACCACAAGTGCTTCACCAATAAATCTCTAACATGTCTAACTGTCTCTTGGCATCTGCTTTTTTGGAGGACAGAAATGAACACAAATTATAATGTAATTCATATCAGGATCTCCCATGAACGCAAATTTCTTGAAGCATCACTTAGGTAGATTAGGAAATGACGAATATCCAATTTATATCTTTTACTTCTGTACTATCATGCTCCCTTCCAGGCTGAGCTCTGAGTGGTTGTCCCTCTTCTCAAAGAGAATTAAGCCCCAGTGTGTGCACAGTGAATAATTTTTAACCAACACGTACTTAATTGACTTAATGCTTTCACCTAATTTCCTCATTCCCTTTGAGAAATATACCTATGAGAGCCCACTGCACGCTGAATGCTCAGTTCAGATGCATGCTTTAAAAATGTTAGTTTTGGGCTTCCCTTCCCTAGTGGCGCAGTGCTTGAGAATCTGCCTGCCAATGCAGGGGACACGGGTTCGAGCCCTGGTCTGGGAAGATCCCACATGCCGCGGAGCAACTGGGCCCGTGAGCCACAACTACTGAGCCTGCGCGTCTGGAGCCTGTGCTCCGCAACAAGAAAGGCCGCGATAGTGAGAGGCCCGCGCACCGCAGTGAAGAGTGGCCCCCACTTGCCGCAACTAGAGAAAGCCCTCGCACAGAAACAAAGACCCAACACAGCCAAAAAAAAAAAAAAGTGTTAGTTTTATTTTTTCCCCACCTGTCATTACAGTTTTACCTATTACAGAAAGACTATGGCCTCAAACTGCTTTGCAAGTATCTTTAATTTCTTGTGTATCTTTAATGAAAGAAAAACTGGAAATCCTTAATAGTATATTATATTTTTATGAAAGTTACCTGAACTTATATTGTTAGAATGTAAGAATCCAGACTCAAAAAGCTTTGTCCTTAACTTAAAATATTGTGATTTAACACATGTGTATATGCTTTAGGATTAAATAAAATTTTAATGCTATGACTATGTCTCATGATTTCCTTATTTGATTATATTTATATATACAAAATATTTATAGACCTTGAGAAGAGGACTTCCAACTCTTCTTTATGAATTATACTACAAACTTTCAGACCAGATCTTCTATAGATATAAATTTAAGTTTAAAATTATGTTTTATTTTGAAATATGGAGAACAAGAGGCATTTACCTCATATCCATCAGCATTATGGTTTCTGGAAAATGGATAAAAAGCCCCAAGTTGCATCCACCTTCTGCAAAGCTCTTCTGTGGTCTCAGCCACAAATCCACAGATATCTGCTCCAACCTAAATAACATACATATCTATTATTTACAGTGTAAGGATTCTCAGATTTGCCCAGAGCATCACATTTTATGCCTCAGCTGATTAATTTGCACTAACAGTGTTTTTGTTTTACTGTCTTCATATACTCTTCCTTGGCCAAGTTTATTTTCCATTTTTGCCACATTACTTGCCACTAATTGAATGTATAAAGCTAAAATTGTATTATTAAAATGTGTTGCTTCTTAATCGAAAACTCACCACCATGATTTGACTTTTCCTATTTATATTACTATATTACTATAATATATTAATATTATTACTATGAATATAGTATATATTATATTATTATAATATGTTAATATCAGTAATAGTAATATATTACTATATTATTCCTATTATAATATATTATAATATAGGAGTAAAATAGTATAAAAAAATTGCCAGACATATGCTCATATATAATTGCATTCCTCATCCTTCAAGGACCCTCCAGAGGAAAAAAAACACAAAAACTATTATCCTTAACTTACTATCAATATTTACCATTTACAAGCATTTCTTTATTTTTCTAAATAGTATATATGTATCTATAAACAATATATAATATTGTTTTGCATGCTTATTAACTTTGTATAGATGGCATGTTGTATGCATTATACATTTCACTTTTTTCTCAGAGTGTTACTTTTGTGAGATTCAATTATGTTAATATGGCTGTAGTTCTCTATTGTATGGGATCCCATCACTATAAAATATGCTTCTATGAAGGGTCTATATAGGTTTCCTTGTGAATATGTAAAATGTAGTCTTATTCTGTTTTATATATATATATATATATATATATATATATATAGGATTATTTTCCTGATTTATTGGAAATGTACATTGTTTAATCAAAACTGGTTGTTACCACTTATAAGCACAGTCACAGTACATAAAAGCTGCCATTGCTCCATTTTCTTGCCAATTTCTGATATTTTCAGACTTTTAATTTTTATCACCTATATATATTAAATGTATCTTACCAAAGTTTTTACTTGCATTTCTCTGATTACTAAGAAAGTTGAGAATTTTTTTCATATTTTTATTGAATCCATATGGATTTCTCTTTCTATAGAATTGCTTGTATATATCCTTTGCTAGTTTTTCTATTGTTTTTACCTTCTACAGATTTATAGTAGGTTCTTCAAATTAAATACTAATCATTTGTTGGTTATATGAATTGAAAATATAATTTTCCAGTAGTAGAAACATTTTATTTCTAACTTTTTAAAACAGACTTTTGATGAACAGAATTTTTCATTTTGTTGTAACCAAATTAATGTACCTTTATTACTTGTGCCTTCTGTGTTCTGTTTATGAAATTCTTCTCTTTACCTAATATCATAAAGTTACCCACTTATATTTTCTTCTAAGATGTTTAAAGTTTAATTTTCACACATCGATTGGTATGAGGTGAGACAGAGCCATTTTATTTTATTTTTTAAATGGATAATCAATTGTCCATATGAATGGATGATACTTTCCTCACTGATCTACAGTGGTAGTGCTACCATTAAACAAATTTCCATTAACGTATGGGCCCATGTCCTATTTTGCAATATTAATCTATTTGAGTATTCACAGTTAAGTATCATTGTGTTATATTATTATTTTATCTGGTAAGGCAAATACTTGTGCTGTTTTCTACTTCTTTAAATTGTATTGTCTTCCATATGAAGTTTAGAATAATCTTTTATATTCTTCAAATTCCCTGTATAGTTTAAATTGGAATATCACTGAATTTGGATAATAGTTTGGGGAGAATGCATATTTCTAGTATACTGAGACTTCTTTTCCATGAAAATGGTATATCTTTAATTTACTAAGTTATTAAAATTTCTCTCAAAAAGTCCTACACTTAGTTTGAATATTTACTCCTGGTTATTGTTTATTAATTAGTTGCTATACTGTATAACACCTTACATTGAAATACATCTTAACAGTGCTTATTTTTTTCTTCTTTTTTTGCACAAAACTTGCCGTGTATTGGTCTATTTTATTCAAACTTTCAGAGTCACCTTTGTACTTTGTTAACTTTTCTCTAGAGACATTGCTTTCATTGCATTCATTTCTTCTCTTATTTTCATTACCTACATCTTTAGGTTTATTGTTTTTCTTTTTCCATTTTCTTAATTCATGCCCTTCATTAATTAATATTCAACCCTTCTTTGTTTATAATCTAAGCATTTAAGGTCAAAATTTTTCTTCTAAATACCAATTTAGCTGATATCCCACAGTTCTGATATGAAGTACAATTGTTAGCTTTCAGTTTTAAGGTTTTCCTCTCTCATTTCCATTCAGTTTATTTTGGTGAATCATTTGGTAATGTGTTTTTTTACTTTCCAAATTCAAGATGGTATGTATGTGTGTGTGTGTGTGTGTGTGTGTGTGTGTTAGCTTTTTTTTGTTGGTTTGTTTTTGGTTTTCATTTGGTTCAATGAATATGAAAGAATAAATGAACAACTATAATTTTCTAAATGTTTTACATTTATTTTGTTATGTAATGACACTCTTTAGTGTTGAATATCAACATTACATAGTTCTTTTTTTTGCTTGATATGGAGACTTACCAGATTTCTTATGTTTAGAAATGCATATAAAAATTTTCTCTGCTTTAAAAATTTGAAAATTTTCTCCACCATTATTTTTTATCTTTTAAATAGAGGAAAGAGCTTTATTCTTTTTAACCTAAACTGACAGTCTAGTATTTTAAATATATCTAGACTTTTGATATTTACTTTTATTACAATCCCAAATTTGGATTTTTCCCTACCATTTTCTCTGGTGCTTTATATTTATTATATAAGCTTTTCTATGCTTTGTTTATACTGACATTTGTTTCATGAATTAGTTTGATTTGATTGCATTTTCTTCATTCTATTTTTCCATTCTAATGGCTTGAGTGTTATAGACATCATCCACAATCTTATTTTCCTCATAAATTCCCTAGGAATAAAGACTGAAATTTTCTGTCACATACCTGTAATCATTTTACTGAAAATCATTGATGATAATATTACAAAATTAACTGTAATTACAGTGTTTATAAATAACATGGTATAACACCACTTACCAAAGGTATTCCAAACAAACCAAACTCCAGCATTCCTGTAATAGACCATTCCATTTGTTCCCAAGAAGCAGTATTGTCTCCTAACCAATGTGCAGCATAGCTTCCAGATCCAGCAAAAGTTGACCGGGAGAGAATAAAGCTTCTTTTATTAGGAAAAACTTTTTGTACAGCTCTAAAAACAAAATTAAATTAATAAATAACATTTACTTTAAAATAATATTGATTTTATAAATTCTAAAATCTTAATTTCAATGCATGTATTACAGCTCCTAGAGCCAAGCCATAATATTTGCAACTATTTTATCAATATTTTATATTAATTTTGTATTTAGCTATAAATATTTACTTAGTTAAATACATTCTGATCAAACACAGAGAAAAGAAATCTTCTAGAGAAGATTTAAACTTTGAATAATATTCTTTACCAAATTAAACATGTGCTTTTTATATCCACTCAATATTTGTTTTTGAAATGTAAGATTTAAACCCATTGAAATCTCTTTACAATACAAAATATAGTAATCTGAACTTGAACGCAATACACATTTTTGTGGTTCAGTGATGTTAATTATACCTTAATATCTGCATTTTCAAATATTATCAAGCAATGTTGAAATAAAACTAATATACTTGAGAGGCATTGTATTTTGTTTTTAGAAGTTCATCATCCACAAATATTGGCATTATTCATCTCACCACTATTGGTACCTGAATGTTGTTGACAAATTTTTTCCATAATTGGAAAATAATCAGAAAAAAGATACAAAAGTTTAATTCAGTATCTAAAGTTATCCAGACTACCATAGTAAAAATATAATAGTATTCTCATGTGCTTTTTCTATAATATTACTTATATATGAACTATAGTGCTCTTTTTTCTTTCTAGAATTTATTTACTTATACTCCATGACATATAATGCTCTCTTAAGTAAACAAACACTATGAAGATACTGTATAAAATTTTGATATCATGGTATGATCTGGGACCATATATGGTTTTGAATTAAAACTTGAATACAGTTAATTACGAGAAAATTTTAAATTTATAGACACAGAATCTTGTTTTTATTAACTATAGCATTATAGGTCCTTATACCATGCTTGGCAATCAATATATGATTGTCCCCTTCCTTTGTTTTGTATCATGTTCCTTTTTTATATACAAGCAACACATTCCATTAGAGAATTACTTGAGATAATTACATGAGATAATACATAGAAAGCTATATATTAATTGAAACTCATCATTTTTTTTTTGGTTTTATTTATTTATTTATTTATTTATTTTTAACATTTTTATTGGAGTATAATTGCTTTACAATGGTGTGTTAGTTTCCGCTGTATAACAAAGTGAATCAACTATATGTATACATATATCACCATATCACCTCCCTCTTGCCTCTCACTCATACCCCCCCCATCCCACACCTCCAGGTGGTCACAAAGCACCAAGCTGATCTCCCTGTGCTGTGCAGCTGCTTCCCACTAGCTATCTATTTTACATTTGGTAGTGTATATATGTCAATGCCACTCTCTCACTTCATCCCAGCTTACCCTTCCCCCTCCCTGTGTCCTCAAGTCCATTCTCTACATCTGTGTCTTTATTCCTGTCCTGCCCCTAGGGTCTTCAGAACCATTTTTTTCTTCTTAGATTCTATATATATGTGTTAGAATGTGGTATTTGTTTTTCTCTTTCTGACTTACTTCACTCTGTATGACAGACTCTAGGTCTACCTACCTAACTACAAATAACTCAAGTTCATTTCTTTTTATGGCTGAGTAATATTCCGTTGTATATATGTGCCACATCTTCTTTATCCATTCATCTGTCAATGGACACTCAGGTTGCTTCCATGTCCTGGCTATTGTAAATAGAGCTGCAATGAACATTTTGGTACATGACTCTTTTTGAATTCTGGATTTCTCAGGATATATGCAGAGTAGAGGGATTGCTGGGTCGTATGGTAGTTCTATTTCTAGTTTTTGAAGGAACCTCCATACTGTTATCCATAGTGGTTGTATAAATTTACATTCCCACCAACAGTGCAAGAGTGTTCCCTTTTCTCCACACCCTCTCCAGCATTTATTGTTTGTAGATTTTTTGATGATGGCCATTCTGACTGGTGTGAGGTGATACCTCATTGTAGTTTTGATTTGCATTTCTCTAATGATTAGTGATGTTGAGCATCCTTTCATGTGTTTGTTGGCAATCTGTATATCTTTTTCTGGAGAAATGTCTATTTAGGTCTTCTGCCCATTTTTGGATTGGGTGGTTTGTTTTTTTAATATTGAGCTTCACGAGCTGCTTGTAAATTTTGGAGATTAATCCTTTGTCAGTTGCTTCATTTGCAAATATTTTCTCCCATTCTGAGGGTTTTCTTTTCATCTTGTTCATGGTTTCCTTTGCTGTGCAAAAGTTTTAAGTTTCATTAGGTCCCACTTGTTTATTTTTGTTTTTATTTCCATTTCTCCAGGAGGTGGGTCAAAAAGGATCTCGCTATGATTTACGTCATAGAGTCTTCTGCCTATGTTTTCCTGTAAGAGTTTTATACTGTCTGACCTTACATTTAGGTCTTTAATCTATTTTGAGTTTATTTTTGTGTATGGTGTTAGGGAGTGTTCTAATTTCATTCTTTTACCTGTAGGTGTCCAGTTTTCCCAGCACCACTTATTGAAGAGGCTGTCTTTTCTCCAACATATATTCTTGCCTCCTTTATCAAAAATAAGGTGACCGTATGTGTGTGGGTTTATCTCTGGGCTTTCCATCCTGTTCCATTGACATATATTTCTGTTTTCGTGCCAGTACCATACTGTCTTGATAACTGTACCTTTGTAATATAGTCTGAAGTCCAGGAGCCTGATTCCTCCAGCTCCGTTTTTCTTTCTCAAGATTGCTTTGGCTCTTCAGGGTCTTTTGTTTTTCCATACAAATTGTGAATTTTTTGTTCTAGTTCTGTGAAAAATGCCATTGGTAGTTTGATAAGAATTGTAGTCAATCCATAGATTGCCTTGGGTAGTGTAGTCATTTTCACAATGTTGATTCTTCCAACCCAAGAACATGGTATATCTCTCCATCAGTTTGTATCATCTTTAGTATCTTTCATCAGTGTCTTATAGTTTTCTGCATACAGGTCTTTTGTCTCCCTAGGTAGGTTTATTCCTAGGTATTTTATTCTTTTTGTTGCAATGATAAATGGGAGTGTTTCCTTAATTTCTCTTTCAGATTTTTCATCATTAATGTATAGGAATGCAAGAGATTTCTGTGCATTAATTTTGTATCCTGCTACTTTACCAAATTGATTGATTAACTCTAGTAGTTTTCTGGTAACCTCCTTAGCATTCTCTATGTATAATATCATGTCATCTGCAAACAGTGACAGCTTTACTTATTCTTTTCTGATTTGGATTCCTTTTATTTCTTTTTCTTCTCTGTTTGCTGTAGGTAAAACTTCCAAAACTGTGTTGAATAATAGTGGTGAGTGTGGAAAACCTTGCCTTGTTCCTGATCTTAGAGGAAATGGTTTCAATTTTTCACCATTGAGAACGATGTTGGCTGTGGGTTTGTCGTATATGGCCTTTATTATGTTGAGGTAGGTTCCCTCTATGCCTACTTTCTGGAGGGTTTTTATCATAAGTGGGTTTTGAATTTTGTCAAAAGTTTTTCTGCATCTATTGAGATGATCATATGGTTTTTCTCCTTCAATTTGTTAATATGGTTTATCACATTGATTGATTTGCGTATATTGAAGAATCCTTGCTTTCCTGGGATAAATCTCACTTGATCATGGCGTATGATCCTTTTAATGTGTTCTTGGATTCTGTTTGCTAGTATTTTTTGAGGAGTTTTGCATCTATATTCATCAGTGATATTGGTCTGTAGTTTTCTTTCTTCGTGACATCTTTGTTTACTTTTGGTGTCAGGGTGATGGTGGCCTCATAGAATGAGTTTGGGAGTGTTCCTCCCTCTGCTGTATTTTGGAAGAGTTTGTGAAGGATAGGTGTTAGCTCTTCTCTATAATTTTTATAGAATTCGCTTGTGAAGCCATCTTGTTCTGGGCTTTTGTTTGTTGGAAGATTTTTAATCACAGTCTCAATTTCAGTGCTTGTGATTGGTCTGTTTATATTTTTTATTTCTTCCTGGTTCAGTCTTCGAAGAGTGTGCTTTTCTAAGAATTTGTCCATTTCTTCCAGGTTGCCCATTTTATTGGCATATAGTTGCTTGTAGTAATCTCTCATGATCCTTCATATTTCTGCAGTGTCAGTGTTACTTTTTCATTTCTAATTCTATTGATTTGAGTCTTCTCCCTTTTTTTCTTGATGAGTCTGGCTAATGGTTTATCAATTTTGTTTAACTTCTCAAAGAACCAGCTTTTAGTTCTATTGATCTTTGCTATCTTTCCTTATTTCTTTTTCATTTATTTCTGATCTAATCTTTATGATCTCTTTCCTTCTGCCAACTTTGCAGGCTTTTTTTTTGTTGTTGTTGTTCTTCTTTCCCTAATTGTTTTAGGTGTAATGTTAGGTTGTTTATTTGAGATATTTCTTCATTCTTGAGGTAGTTTTCTCTTGCTACAAACTTCCCTGTTAGAACTGCTTTTGGTACATCCCATAGGTTTTGGGTCATCATGTTTTCATTGTCATTTGTTTCTTGGTATTTTTTTATTTCGTCTTTGATTTCTTCAGTGATCTTTTGGTTATTTAGTAGTGTATTGTTTCACTTCCATGTGTTTTTTTTTTTTTTTTTTTTTTTACAGTTTTTGTCATCTAATTGATATCTAATCTGTAGCACTGTGGTCGGAAAAGATACTTGATATGATTTCAATTTTCTTAAATTTACCAAGGCTTGATTTGTGACCCAAGATATAATCTATCCTGGAAAACGTTCCATGAGCACTTGAGA
The DNA here is from genome assembly GCF_028023285.1 of Balaenoptera ricei. NCBI lineage: Eukaryota > Metazoa > Chordata > Mammalia > Artiodactyla > Balaenopteridae > Balaenoptera > Balaenoptera ricei. The sequence goes on from NC_082642.1 coordinate 60,741,488, forward strand.
AGAAAATGTATTCTGTTGTTTTTTGAATGGAATGTCCTATAAATATCAATTAAGTCCATCTTGTTTAATGTATCATTTAAAGCTTGTGTTTCCTTATTTATTTTCATTTTGGATGATCTGTCCATTGGTGAAAATGGAGTTTTAAAGTCCCCAATTATGATTGTGTTACTGTCGATTTCCCTTTTTATGGCTGTTAGTATTTGCCTTATGTATTGAGGTGCTCCTATGTTGGGTGCATAAATATTTACAACTGTTATATCTTCTTCTTGGATTGATCCCTTGATCATTATGTTGTGACATTCTCTGCCCCTTGTAATAGTCTTTATTTTAAAATCTATTTTGTCTGATATGAGAATTGCTACTCCAGATTTCTTTTGATTTCCATTTGCATGGAATATCTTTTTCCATCCCCTCACTTTCAGTCTGTATGTGCCCCTGGGTCTGAACTCTGTCTCTTGTAGACAGCATATATACGGGTCTTGTTTTTGTATCCATTCAGCCAGTCTATGTCTTTCGGTTGGAGCATTTCATCCATTTACTTTAAAGGTAATTATTGATATGTATGTTCCTATTACCATTTTCTTAATTGTTTAGGGTTTATTTTTGTAGATCTTTTCCTTATCTTGTGTTTCCTGCCTAGAGATGTTCCTTTAGCATTTGTTGTAAACCTGGTTTTGTGGTGCTGAATCCTCTTAACTTTTGCTTGTCTGTAAAGGTTTTAATTTCTCTGTCGAATCTGAATGAGATCTTTGCTGGTTGGAGTAATCTTGGTTGTAGGTTTTTCCCTTTCATCACTATATGTTCTGCCACTCCCTTCTAGTTGCAGTGTTTCTGCTGAAAGATCAGCTGTTAACCTTATGGGGATTCCCTTGTGTGTTATTTGTTTTTTTCCCTTGCTGCTTTTAATATATTTTCTTTATATTTAATTTTTGATAGTTTGATGAATCTGTGTCTTGGCATGTTTGTCCTTGGATTTATACTGTATGGGACTCTGCATTTCATAGACTTGATTGACTATTTCCTTTCCCATGTTAGGGAAGTTTTCAACTATAATCTTTCAAATATTTTCTCAGAGCCTTTATTTTTCTCTTCTTCTTTTGGGACCCCTATGATTCGAATGTTGGTGCATTTTATGTTGTCCCAGAGGTCTCTGTGACTGTCCTCAATTATTTTAATTCTTTTTTCTTTATTATGCTCTGCAGTAGTTATTTCCACTATTTTATTTTCCAGGTCACTTATCTGTTCCTCTGCCTGTTATTCTGCTATTCATTTCTTCCAGAGAATTTTTAATTTCATTTATTGTGTTGTTTATCATTGTTTGTTTGCTCTTCTGTTCTTCTAGGTCCTTGTTTCTTGTATTTTCTCCATTCTATTTCTAGGATTTTGGATCATCTTTACTATGATTACTCTGAATTCTTTTTCAGGTAGACTGCCTATTTCCTCTTCATTTGTTTGGTCTGGTGGGGTTTTGCCTTGCTCCTTCATCTGCTGTGTGTTTCACTGTCTTCTCATTTTCCTTAACTTACTATGTTTGGGGTCTCCTTTTCGCAGGCTGCAGGTTCATAGTTCCTGTTGTTTTTGGTGTCTGCTCCCAGTGGCTAAGTTTGGTTCATTGGGTTGTGTAGGCTTCCTGCTGGAGGGCACTAGTGCCTGTGTTCTGGTGGATGAGGCTGGTACTTGTCTTTCTGGTGGGCAGGACCACATCCGGTGGTGTGTTTTGGGGTGTCTGTGACCTTATTATGATTTTAGGCAGCCTCTCTGCTAATGGCTGGGTTTGTGTTCCTGTCTTGCTAGTTGTTTGGCATGGGTTGTCCAGCACTGAAACTTGCTGGTCATTGAGTGTAGCTGGGTCTTAGCGTTGAGATGGAGATCTCTGGGAGAGCTCTCACCATTTGATATTACGTGGGGCTGGGAGGTCTCTGGTGGTCCAGTGTCCTGAGCTAAGCTCTCTCACCTCAGAGGCTCAAGCCTGACACCAGGCTGGAGCACCAAGATCCTGGTCTTCAACTTGCTGAGCCATCCTAGAGATTTTGGACTTGCCAGCCTCCATAACTGTGTGAGCCAAGTCCAGACACTGGATCAGCAGGCACCTTGATCTTGGATTTCCCAGTCTCAAGAACTTTTTCTTTTCCTTTGTGCTTAAGTCTAGTTTCACTTGTTCACAGGGGGCTCAATGCTGAGGCCTCACACCTGGCCCTTCAGACCAGAGCTCTTCCTATGAAACAACTGTGCTGACAGCTCAGCTTAGGGTCCCATGTGCAGAAGCCTGAAACTCTTGTTTTTTAAAAGTAAAGACTTGTAGAAGCACCATTCTCTCAGGCCAATTGTGAATTTCATGCTTAGAGCACATATTCAGAGATACCAAACTGAATCAAAATTTGGAAGGAAAATTTCAATTTATGAATTAAAAAAGAATCACAGTTTTATTCATATATCATGTAGTTCTTGATAACTAAGTTTCAAATTTGTGAATATTAGTAAAAGAGGCGATGCTTTTAATGCCCTAATTTTTCACCATGAAAATATTATCTTTCTTTGCTTTCCTACTCTTGTTATTATCCACTATATGTAAATTACCAAATATGTTTCTAGACAATAAATATTAAAGGGCTTTCTGAGTGAAATTGCACTTACTTCTCTGTGGCTATAGCCATACTGTATCCATAGAGGCTGTGAACATCATAATGTTTCCCCCAGTGTTGCACAGCATCCATGCAAATTGTTTTGGAATACAGGATTTTGTCAAGAATATCTTAGAAAAAAATATAAGAAATAATTTCTTAAGAAATATTTTGCCATTTTAAACTTTATAATCCTTACATGATGTGCTATGTAATACCATATTTAGTTAAAAAGTAATGAAAGATAACAATTTATGCTAAGTTCCAGTTGGGTCTTCACCCTTTACTCTTACTGATTAACAATTACATTTGCACATACAATAATGAATACCTTGTTTCCTAACTTCAGTAATAAATAAATCCATGGAGAAAATAGACTTTAACATGCATATAGAAATATATATATATATATATTTATTATAAATCATATAACTATAGACCCATTTGAAAGCTTTCTAATTTATTTAAATATAACCTAATTCCACACATGTAGACCTGTTACACAATAACAAATCATTTAAATCTCTGCTTTTCTGTTTTCATTGTGCTTTAATTTGCAGGTTTATATTGTACTGTGATAATTATTGTCATCTTTCTTCAGATGTCCTTATAATAATCTACTCCCCTCAGAACACTTCTTTTTCTTTGGTGAATTTTTTTTTACCAATTTTAATGATGAAAACATGCTTTTTGGAATAAGTGAGATGTAACTATTCACATCAGGTACATCTAATAACTGCAGAGACTTAAACCAAAGTGCTCAAGGAAAAAAATTGATCACTTAAATTATGATTTCAAACAAATTTTGTTTCTTTTCATTAATCATTTAATCATGGGCAGTTCATCAGAGGTAAAGACAAATCAATATTCTACACCAAAATTTAAAAACACGCTCCTTCTCTTAGACATAAATATTTTGGCCAGAAATAAAACAAAAAAATAAACCAAATACCACAGTTATTTGAGGGTCTCAAAATTATATCAAAGTTTGTGATTTAGAAATATATGCTACAATTTACCAGTAAATAAAGATAATTATTCTCGATTAATGGTAAGGAGATAGTTAAATGAAATTTACCAGGAGTAAAAGCTGGGTAATTCAGTTTGTTGTCACTGCATCCTTTCTTTGAACCATGAATAAAGCTGGAAACTTCATTCATGTCCTGAATGGATATAAAATAAAGAACAGCAGATTTTAAGTAATTCTAAATCATATAAGCAGAAACTCTCTACTTGTTTGTAAATATTTTATCTAGGGCAACCATGATGTTCCTCTGCTCCTAGAAGACATATATAAGCTACCAACCTACAAACAAACTTGCTTAACTATTCTCACTACTTGATTCCAAAATACTTCCAGCATGAACAAGTCATTATAGTGAGAAAAATAATATTATTTGTTTTTTCATAAATGTATATACCAGATAACAGAGGTATCTTAGGTGGGATTAAAGGATTTTATACAACCAAAATGTATGTGATTTACCTAGCTTTAATTATACATATAAAGCATTAATTATATTACATTACATTAAAAGTATTAAGCAACTGTCTTTTCTAAATAGTTGTATCAGTCTTCTCACTGTGAGCCTATCATTGTACATATTTCCAGCACATTCATTTATTCAACATAGTTTATTAATTTCAGCTGGCATTTATCTAGTTTCTATGATGTGCCTTGCTAGCAGCTAGGCACAACACTTTTTGCCTAGCCCACAACTCCTACACTTTCATGAGAGGATGAAAGTGAAAAAAGTCAAACAGCATTTTAGTATTCTAATGAAAATGGTTATGAGCTTATTGAATCCTTGGAAGAGTCTCAGGGAATCCTAGCGCTCCTGGGCCACATTATAAGAACCAGTGACCTAAACATCTCTTGGAGTCAGAGTTGTGGGGTATTGCATTTATGGATTTTCTGGCCTTGAAAACTGAAGCCCTAGTATTGTCTTGCTGTTTACTAGTTCTAGTCCATAACCAGTTAAGTAAAACCTTTGGACTAAAAAAGATTATTCATATAAAATCATATATTACACTACACATGCTCAAGAAATGTGTATGTCTTTCTCCATCTCTGTTAATGGCACCAAAGAATTTTTGAGCCTTATTTCCCACATCTCTATAATACGTTCTCTCTGCTCTCACAAAGGCGTCACACTCATTCAAGTCCCTCGTTAATTTTGTTTTCCTCAGAAGTATATTCTCTTTATCACTCTTCCCTTCTCCCATCAAAATGATGCCCAGATGGAATTAATGTGAGAAATGAAGGCTGCTCAAGGGAGAAAAGAATAAATTCCTCATTGAGAAACAGACTTTTGTTTTCTTAATAGCCACAAAGGACAATTACGTAGTTATTCTAAAGTACACATTGGGGTTATTTTACTAAAATTACCTGATATATTATATTCAATTTTGTTGTCCTATGTCCAGCAAAATTAATACAAAGAGATACTATAGTTGTACATCCAATAATTTTAGATGAACCTAAGTATTTTTTCTTCATGAATTTACCAACTGAATTAAATTCAAAAACAGCTTCAACTACTGAAACTCATAAATGGAACTGAGTTGCATTATTTTAAATTTTAAGAGTCTTTTTCTAAACCATTTTATTACCTCTTGTATATAATATTCACCAAGGAAGTGCAAGGACAAAACATTTAACTCTGAAATTAATGTTATTCTAATTGAACTAAGTATTTGCAAGCTTGAAATAAAATTCACAAGCTCTTATAGCACTCACTCAAAATAGACTTTATTTTATATAATTTAAGAATAAAAGAATTTAATAAATGTAATATAATAATAAAATAACTTAAAACTTATCACTTTTACATGATTTTAACCATATTTAAAACAAATAAAGCATTTAATATTTGATTATTTTTATTAAAATGTCTATTTGACAAGATTATATTATTAATAGGTTAAACTTACTAGTCATAATTTAATAGAATTTATTTGTATCTCTTTTAATGCATTTTGTAATTTTGCTTCTTTCAAAATTCTGAAAATATTTTTCTCTAACCTATTCAAGGATTTAAGTGGTGTTACGTTTATTTAATGTCATGTGAAAGTGAATTTGATTAGTATTGTCAATATTACAGCCAGTAGATTCAAGCATTGTAAGTCATGAGACAAAGGACTCAGTGGATTGATAGTAATAAGTACTCCTACAGTATCATTAAAATCATCTCAAGTCTAGTAATGACCATTTCTAGGAATTGTCAATACCATTTTTAGGGGTGTTTCCTTAAAATCCATTGAAAACTGTATAAAAATCTGGTGGCATTTCATAACTTCACTTTTAAACTAAATCTAAATAAAAATAACCCTATTTTCAAAGAAATTTTTAAATAACTGATTTTTTTCTAAGAATCCTATAAAATGTACAGATAATATATCCAATTAAGCCCCCAGTTATTTGGATATATGAATGTGTTTGGATATATCTTCTCAATGAACTTTAAGTTTCCCAAAACTATATATTAAATTATTAGACTTCTTTATGGAAGAATTCTGCTTGTTAGATTTTAAAGAATAAAATCATAGTAACAACATGATCACAAAAATATGCTTATTTTTTCAGAGAAATGGAAATGTTCTTTGAATTTTAAAAATACTAATGTTTTAATTTTGAAATCACAGCATTAGTCTTAATTATACCAAATACAGTAGGCTCTTATTTTTCCAATATTAGGAGATTATCTTAAGAATGATACAAAAAAAGAGAATTCAACCATAATGTGTGTTTATATGCAAAAATCTATTTTTCAATTACAGTTAAGTTCATATCATTTCCCAAAATTATTGTAATATTTAAACTTAAAATTTAAAAGCATTAGCATTGAATCTAAATTAAAAATCTAGAAAATTATAAAACTAAAAATTTGACATGAAAATAAAATATCATCAGTTAAATAACGCTGCTTTACTATATATTCATTCTGTCAGAGAAAATAATCTGAAGAAAGAAAAAGAATTTGAGAAACAACCTAGCAGTAGGGTTTGGCAATTATTCAGGTAAGAGCTAGAAGCAGAATATTCACTGCTTATACATAGCATATATTAATTCAGTGATATTTAGTGAGCTTTGAAATCATACTGGTTATCATAAGCATTAGTCAAAATGCTTCTGTATTAGTATCATAACTACTCTGTTTTTCTCAGATGCCCCTCTTCTTCCCATCCCTCCCTCTCTTTGGAGATGAATCATGTATTTCAGTCTTCAATGGATATAGGAAATGAAGTATATTCTCTATATATAGCACAGTCAGATTCTTTTTCACTATGCCTAAATGTCATTTATACTTGTAACTCTGCTCTAATGGATTCAAATTTTTCCTATACAAGAAAAAGAAAGAAAGAAAAGAAAGAAAAATAAAGGAAAGAAGGAAAGAACGTACTTTTAATTTAAATTAAATAATATAATTGAAATTGGAGCTAGAATTAAAAACAAAATGCAAGAGCAGATTGCAATGTTTTTTGTTATTTCTACCAGCGGCTAGGTCTCATCACTGCAATCTCACTAATTTTGTGTCAAATAACAAAGCCTCTCCATCTTCATTCTATTACCTTCATAGGAATTCTGACGGTTATGCTAACCTTCTACTCAACTCCACGTTTTCATGATGATGCAAAATAAACACTTGTAATTGATTGAATAAATAAATAAATAAATAATTTAAATGACTGAATTAATAATGAGAACTTTAGGAAAGTAGAGATACTGTGATCTAAACAATCAAAAAATTTAACTATTCCCAGATATCCATTATCTCTCCTTCCAAAATTCCGTACAGTTGTAATACCTTTGAAAAACATCCCTCATGTTCTCTCTGTGCTCAAGATTATTAGATATATTTTTCTGAAATATAGAATTCTGGGATCACCAAGTAGTTTCATTCCCCAAATATTGTTACAGTTTCCTTAACAAAAGACACTAAATCATTGACTATCATCAGTATTATTCTAAATTATAAACCTACCAGCAGGCATCAATAGCTACAGATATAAAACTTCATCCAAAGAAACTTTTAAACATTAGTGTTTTCCTTTAATAACTTTACCAGTAATCTAGGATATTATTTGTTTGTTGTTGTTGTTTATCTTGAGATAAAACACTTAACCTATTGCCAATTTTGATTTGTTCCACTTAATAACTTACTAAAAAGAAAGTTTCTAAAGGCTGAGGGCTTATTTAAGTCCATGTTGCTGCAATTGCTTGACTACTGCAGACTTTAGTAAAAGTTTTTGAAGTTACACTACTATAGGCTAATCTCCAAATTTTGTTAACTCTTTTCAACATAAATTATTAGTCATAAAGGTACAACACCTTAGTGACAGAAATGAACTTTATCCTATAAAGTATATTACTGGATAAGAAAAATCTCAATTTACAGTTTTTAGTTTGTATTCTTTTTTCTGACCCATGAACATGACAGGTATGATATTTATACATTCTAGAAAAATATAAGAACATTATTTTTATGTTCAATATGTTATAAAATATTTTTTGTCAACTTAATAATCATTTTTATGGAAAAATAATTCTATGCTCATTGTCCAAAATCAAAAGCCTAAAGTAACTACTTACAATCCAAAGTCCATCATAATTCACTTGTTGATGGAAAATACTGCATTCATTTGCCCACCACTCTATGCAGTTTGGATTAGTGAAATCAGGGTATACTGTTAATCCTGGCCATACCTGGAAGAATAGATCATTCACATATATACATAAATAAAAGGAAACATAAATAAATGAAAATTCAAAAATTAATGAAAAATCAAACTGAGTGAAGAAGAAGAGTAAAAAATTATTGAAGTTATGACACTGTACTTCTTTACGTATATGTGATCCATGCACCATCTATATTTACAATAATCTCAGGTCTACTTTAAAGTTCATTTAAGGGAAAGTACTGATAGTTAAAGTAAAGAGAGAGCGAGAACATGAAGCATTTAAGTTGGGAAAAATATAAGAATACGGGATGCAGCTGCTATTTTGACTTCATTAATTTATTTTTTAGCATTTAGTGGGTTAAGTTAAAAAACAAATAAACAAAAACTATATAATATATTCATTGTCTGATAAAAGAAATTACATTAGTTCATTTCCAAAGACATTTGTTTCTAAGAAATTCAAGCAAAAGAATTCGTTGTGTATTTATTTTTATTTAACAACTGTGAATATAACTCTTACTGTGTGCTGGGGACTGTTCCAAGTGCTTTTAATTATTAATTCATTAAATCTTCATTAGACCTTTAGGAGATAGGTACTAATTTTATCATCACTTTACAGCTGAGGTAAGTAGTATAATTAAACCCATTTTAAAGATGGGAGAAGTGATGAACAGAGAAGTTTTTCAAGGTCACACTGCTACTAAGTGGTACAGAAGGAATTCAAATCTAGGCAATCTCATATCTGATTCCACACTATTAAACACTACATGTACTATGCTACCTCTTTATGATTTATGCTTCTTCAAATTATTTTACTTACTATTTAAAATAATGACATTCAAAAAGAGGAATTCAATTTCAGATGTATTGGGATAAATAATATTGTTTTATATCCAAATTATGCATACTGGCTATCTGATCTGTCCATATTCAATAGAACAGGTCATAACGAAATGTATTCTGTGAGATATTAATGGACATTACGGGGAGGAATATTGGGTTTTGTTTCCTGATGTAGCTCATAATTATTTGAAGAAAACTTTCAGTAGTAATTTTAACTTTGATGAATGTGATAGAAAGTGATGGTCAAGATATTCTTTATTACTGTAAATAATGCTGTAATAAAATGTTTTTATAAATTGATTTTGTCCTGTTTTATTTCCTTTGATTAATTTACAGAAGTGGAATTATCAAGTCAATGTATCTAGAATCACATTTTTTTTTGTTTCTTTGTTTTTATTCAAACAGAAAGTCACAAAAATTATAATCATCCTCATCAGTTCACTCAGTCCCATGTAAGTAATTTTTTTTTATCTTGATCTTTTGTTAGCACTTTTATGAATTCATCAGTTTTCCATTAGAGTTCTGAAAATGCTTATTCATTCAGTTCAGCAGCATAGTCAGTTACCAGAAACCTGTACTTGTCAGAGTCTTTTCCATGAATTCCTTGAAGACGAAACCCTTTTATAGGAACACTTTTGCAAAAGCAACAGAGTACACCCAGAACTGTCTCTAAATGACAAAAGACTTAAAAATGACCACGGTTAAAGATTTGAAGAAAGTTCATAATAATGCAATTGACAAGGAAATTTAGTTACTTCTGAGATATACATTTTAAGGTAATAACTAGAATTATGACTTATAACATTATACTAGAACATATAAGATTTTTAGGAATTTCATGTAATGGCTGAAACATTTATATTAACATATTTCCATACAAATAACCCAAAGAAAGTTTAGTATTCGTTTTTTTTTTCTTTTTTTTGAATTTTATTTATTTTTTTATACAGCAGGTTCTTATTAGTCATCAATTTTATACACATCAGTGTATACATGTCAATCTCAATTGCCCAATTCAGCACACCACCATCCCCACACTCCCGCGGCTTTCCCCCCTTGGTGTCCATACGTTTGTTCTCTACATCTGTGTCTCAACTTCTGCCTTGCAAACCAGTTCATCTGCGCCATTTTTCTAGGTTCCACATACATGCATTAATATACGATATTTGTTTTTCTCTTTCTGACTTACTTCACTCTGTATGACAGTCTCTAGATCCATCCACGTCTCAACAAATGACTCAATTTCATTACTTTTTATGGCTGAGTAATATTCCATTGTATATATGTACCACTTCTTCTTTATCCATTTGTCTGTCGATGGGCATTTAGGTTGCTTCCATGACCTGGCTATTGTAAATAGTCCTGCAATGGACATTAGGGTGCATGTGTCTTTTTGAATTATGGTTTTCTCAGGGTATGCCCAGTAGTGGGATTGCTGGGTCATATGGTAATTCTATTTTTAGTTTTTTAAGGAACCTCCATACTGTTCTCCATAGTGGCTGTATCAATTTACATTCCCACCAATAGTGCAAGAGGGTTCCCTTTTCTCCACACCCTCTCCAGCATTTGTTGTTTGTAGATTTTCTGATGATGCCCATTCTAACTGGTGTGAGGTGATACCTCATTGTAGTTTTGATTTGCATTTCTCTAATAATTAGTGATGTCGAGCAGCTTTTCATGTGCTTCTTGGCCATCTGTATGTCTTCTTTGGAGAAATGTCTATTTAGGTCTTCTGCCCATTTTTGGATTGGGTTGTTTGTTTTTTTAATATTGAGCTGCATGAGCTGTTTATATATTTTGGAGATTAATCCTTTGTCTCTTGATTCATTTACAAATATTTTCTCCCATTCTGAGGGTTGTCTTTTCATCTTGTTTATGGTTTCCTTTGCTGGGCAAAAGCTTTTAAGTTCAATTAGGTCCCATTTGATTATTTTTGTTTTTATTTCCATTACTTCAGGAGGTGGATCAAAAAAGATCTTGCTGTGATTTATGACAAAGAGGGTTCTTCCTATGTTTTCCTCTAAGAGTTTTATAGTGTCTGGTCTTACATTTAGGTCTCGAATCCATTTTGAGTTTATTTTTGTGTATGGTGTTAGGGAGTGTTCTAATTTCATTCTTTTACATGTAGCTGTCCAGTTTTCCCAGCACCACTTATTGAAAAGACTGTGTTTTCTCCATTTTATATCCTTGTCTCCTTTGTCATAGATTAGTTGACCATAGGTGCGTGGGTTTATCTCTGGGCTTCCTATCTTGTTCCATTGATCTATGTTTCTGTTTTTGTGCCAGTACCATATTGTCTTGATTACTGTAGCTTTGCAGTATAGTCTGAAGTCAGGGAGTCTGATTCCTCCAGTTCCATTTTTTTCCCTCAAGACTGCTTTGGCTATTCGGGGTCTTTTGTGTCTCCACACAAATTTTTAAGATTTTTTGTTCTAGTTCTGTAAAAATTGCCATTGGTAATTTGATAGGGATTGCATTGAATCTGTAGATTGCTTTGGGTAGTAGAGTCATTTTCACAATATTGATTCTTCCAATCCAAGAACATGGTATATCTCTCCATCTGCTGGTATCATCTTTAATTTCTTTCATCAGTGTCTTATAGTTTTCTGCATACAGGTCTTTTGTCTCCCTAGGTAGCTTTATTCCTAGGTATTTTATTCGTTTTGTTGCAGTGGTAAATGGGAGTGTTTCCTTAATTTCTCTTTCAGATTTTTCATCATTAGTGTAGAAGAATGCAAGAGATTTCTGTGCATTGATTTTGTATCCTGCAACTTTACCAAATTCTTTGATTAGCTCTAGTAGTTTTCTGGTGGCATTTTTAGGATTCTCTATGTATAATATCATGTCATCTGGAAACAGTGACAGTTTTACTTCTTCTTTTCCAATTTGATTCCTTTTATTTCTTTTTCTTCTCTGTTGCCGTGGTAGGACTTCCAAAACTATGTTGAATAATAGTGCTGAGAGTGGACATCCTTGTCTTATTCCTGATCTTAGAGGAAATGCTTTCAGTTTTTCACCAATGAGAATGATGTTTGCTGTGAGTTTGTCATATATGGCCTATATTATGTTGAGGTAGGTTCCCTCTATGCCCACTTTCTGGAGAGTTTTTATCAGAAATGGGTGCTGAATTTTGTCAAAAGCTTTTTCTGCATCTATTGAGATGATCATATGGTTCTTATTCTTCAATTTGTTAATGTGGTGTATCACATTGATTTGTTTGCATATATTGAAGAATCCTTGCATCCCTGTGATAAATCCCACTTGATCATGTTGTATGATCCTTTTAATGTGTTGTTGGATTCAGTTTGCTAGTATTCTGTTGAGGATTTTTGTATCTATATTCATCACTGATATTGGTCTGTAATTTTCTCTTTTTATAGTATCTTTGTCTGGTTTTGGTATCAGGGTGATGGTGGCCTCATAGAATGAGTTTGGGAGTGTTCCTTCCTCTGTAATTTTTTGGAAGAGTTTGAGAAGGATGGGTGTTAGCTCTTCTCTAAATTTTTGATAGAATCCACCTGTGAAGCCATCTAGTCCTGGACTTTTCTTTGTTGGAAGATTTTTTATCACAATTTCAATTTCATTACTTGTGATTGGTCTGTTCACATTTTCTATTTCTTCCTGGTTCAGTCTTGGAAGGTTATACCTTTCTAAGAATTTGCCCATTTCTTCCAGGTTGTCCATTTTGTTGCCATAGAGCTGCTTGTAGTATCCTCTTAGGATGCTTTGTATTTCTGTGGTGTCTGTTGTTACTTCGCCTTTTTCATTTTTAATTTTATTGATTTGAGTCCCCTCTCTCTTTTTCTTGATAATTCTGGCTAATGGTTTATCAATTTTGTTTTTCTTCTCAAAGAACCAGCTTTTAGTTTCATTGATCTTTGCTATTGTTTTCTTTGTTTCTCTTTCATTTATTTTTGCTCTGATCTTTATGATTTCTTTCCTTCTGCTAACTTTGGGTTTTGTTTTTCTTCTTTCTCTAGTTCCTTTTGTATAAGGTTAGATTGTTTATTTGAGATTTTTCTTGTTTCTTGAGGTAGGCTTGTATAGCTACAAACTTCCCTCTTAGAACTGCTTTTGCTGCATCCCTTAGGTTTTGGATCATCGTGTTTTCATTGTCATTTCTCTCTAAGTATTTTTTGATTTCCTCTTTGATTTCTCCAGTGATCTCTTGCTTATTTAGTAATGTATTATTTAGCCTCCATGTGTTTGTGTTTTTTACGTTTTTTCCCCTGTAATTGATTTCTAATCTCACAGTGTTGTGGTCAGGAAAGATGCTTGCTTTGATATCAATTTTCTTAAATTTACTGAGGCTTGATTTGTGACCCAAGATGTGATCTCTCCTGGAGAATGTTCCGTGTGCCCTTGAGAAGAAAGTGCAATCTGCTGTTTTGTGATGGAATGTCTTATAAATATCAATTAAATCTACTAGTCTATTGTGTCATTTAAAGCTTCTGTTTCCTTGTTTATTTTCATTTTGGATGATCTGTCCATTGGTGTAAGTGAGGTGTTAAAGTCCCTCACTATTATTGTGTTACTGTCGATTTCCTGTTTTATAGCTGTTAGCAGTTGCCTTATGTATTGAGGTGCTCCTATGTTGGGAGCATATATATTTATAATTGTTGTATCTTCTTCTTGCATTGATCCCTTGATCATTATGTAGTGTCCTTCCTTATCTCTTGTAACATTCTTTATTTTAAAGTCTATTTTATCTGATATGAGTTTTTGATATGTCTTATAAATTTGTCTCCAAAAGAATATTTGTTCTGGTTAAAAATTATGCCTTTTGGAGCTAGGCAGTTTCCTGACACTGCTCCTTATTAATTCTGCGACATGAGGAAAGTTACCTCACCTCTTTAAAATTCACTTTTTTCCACATGTAAAGTAATAATTTTAATCATAGCTATCTTATGATTTCATTGTGAAGATGTATACTATAAATCTTATTACCCAGCATTTAAGCACTCAATTTATACATACAATTATTTTACATCATATGATCAGAATTTTTATAATAATCCAAATAATTATCATATTTTTTATCATTAGTTTTGTTTATGTCACTGAAAATTATCTGTCTTTCTACAAAAACTGTTGTAGAGATAATTGAAATATCTCCTCTAAAATTTCTCTATGCAATTAAATATCAAATCCAGATTTGAAAGCAAATAAACTCACACACACACACACACACACTCAGAAACACTTTGTTGTTGCACAACAGAAAATCTGAGCAACACAAACTTAATGAATATCATGATTTACCTCTCCAATAATTGCTGTAATCCCATCTGACTCATTTACCCACACATTTTGTGCAGTTCCCCTCTCATAGGTTTCATATGCTGCTCCATTGGCACGTTTCTCTATGGAAATTGCAGGGTCCTAATAATTGAGAAAGGAAACTATAGAAAATCAATTAATTTACAAATGTGTAAATAATAAAAATTAACATATATAGTCAGTTATTACCAAGATGATGACATATTTCTGCCCATGGTCATGCAAATCTTGAACAAATTCAGGGAGGCCATTAAATGCAACTTGATCATAAGTAAAGTCTTTCTTGTCTTCCATATAGTCAATATCAGTGACCTGTGTATCCTGAAAATTAGCAGAGTATATTTCAATAAGCAGTACTGAAAGAACCCTCTAATCACCTCAACCTTTAAGTCCAAAGAATTTGTATTATAAATATAATGATTAAAAAGTAAATGAACTTAGATCTCTTTTATTTCACTAAAGACACAATGATATTGCTTATAAAACTAGTTTTTCTAATTCTAAAGTACAAAAGCATTAAATGATTATTCACATTTGCTTCAGTGATGATCACTGGATATGTATTAGGTCTATATATATATATATATATATATATATATATATATGTATGTATATGTACATATATGGGGTTCCTTGTATAAAAAACAAAACTGCACATTACATAAAACACATTGAAATTTTATTACATTAAAAAGTATATAAGCTCTAAAATTAAAGTATATTTTAAAACCTGACTATAATTTTGTTCACACTTCAACATGTGTTGTAGTCTAGTATAACTCATAATCAGTTCTCAAAATTCAGGTAGGCCTGGGCATTGCATATGACATAATGTGTACTTTATCATTAAAAAAGCAGCTTAATAATTTATATTTATATCTATATCTATATGGTATATATGATAATCCTGACAATTTCCTACACTTATTATTATATGACAACATTTAACTTGAAATATATTCCCACAAACCTTTCATCCTACTTACAAATGGTATGCCAGCTTCCCGATTTCTTCGTACCACTTCTTTCACTACATCAAGTGACTTATAATTCCAGCGACTCAGTTGGAATCCGAGACTCCAATATGCTGGCATTGTTGGTCGTCCAATGAGCTTGAAGTAAATGGATATTTAATTAGTCTCAATAACGAACATTAGAAACAAATATTAATATGCTTCTTATTGTTACATCTCTAGTATTGATTTGAGTTTAGCTACATATTTTAAACAAAGATTTTGTGTATGCATTCTAAATGTGTCCTGGATATTCTCTTAGAATTTTGTTATGAAACACTTAGCAAGTTTATGTGCTGTCACTCATCTTTTGTTAATTTTGCGTTAAAAAATCAGAAAGGTAGCACTTAAAAAAGTAGCATTTACAAAAGTATATTTTGCCCTGCACAGAAAATTAAAAAAGAGAATAAAAGAATAGCATTAAAGAGATTTGAGAAAAAGAAAATTGTCCCACCACACTCCCACTTCTTGTAGCAACAAAATGAATGAATGAATGATCATCACATAAGAAAAAAAGATGTTTAAAAGTATACAATTTCTATTCCCTTGCATTTTGGCACTTATTTCTCTCCTAGTTTGCAAAAATATTAATAAAATATATTTCTACAAGGATCCCAGGCAGTTATTTCATAAGATACTTATATTCACATGTAGGACATTGGTTTCTTCCCTCCCCCAAGGGCCAAATGGGCCCTTCTCCTCCCACTCTCTGGTGGCCCAAGCAGGCTTAGTGCAAACTCACAACAGAGCACCAGTGTCTCGTCAAAACAGTGCACAGGATTTTGTACATGGAAAGATGAGTGCAACTGATATTAAGTTTTTTCACCAAAAACTAAGTATTAGGTTACATTAAGACAAATATCTTATCTGGCATGATGGGTTTTCTTTGGCTTAGGTATTTATATATATATGTTTATATATATGTATCTTTATGTAATATACATTTTTTTGGATCCATGATTTCTTCATCATGTATGTCTAAAAAGTGCTATGGGCAAGACGGGAATAAAGACGCAGACCTACTAGAGAATGAACTTGAGGATATGGAGAGGGGGAAGAGTAAGCTGGGACAAAGTGAGAGAGTGGCATGGACATATATACACTACCAAATGTAAAATAGATAGCTAGGGGGAAGCAGCCACATAGCACAGGGAGATCAGCTCAGTGCTTTGTGACCACCTAGAGGGGTGGGATAGGGAGGGTGGGAGGGAGGGAGACGCAAGAGGGAAGAGATATGGGGATATATGTATATGTATAACTGATTCACTTTGTTATAAAGCAGAAACTAACACACTATTGTAAAGCAGTTATACTCCAATAAAGATGTTAAAAAAAAAACTATGTAAAAATAATAAAAAAAAAAACTCAGGTTATTGTATTCTATTCAATTTAAGCATTAAATTTATTTTTTAAAAACTTGGTATCAAATAAAACTCCCCCAAAACTCAGTATGTTTAAACTCTATTCATAAACACCTTATGTTCCATTGAACTTCTTTAAAGATTTGGACATGTGATTGAAATTTCTGTGTGTGTGTGTGTATTATATGTATCACATAATTTATTTTCATAAAAGTGTATAAAACATGTTTTATTATATATTATATTAATTTATGTACTATTCATCTTATACCTTATATGTGTATATTATCTTTAAAACTTATGAAACGATCTAGTCATTCAAATGCATTATGTTTTAAATTTTGACATAC
Organism: Balaenoptera ricei; assembly: GCF_028023285.1. Classification (NCBI taxonomy): domain Eukaryota; kingdom Metazoa; phylum Chordata; class Mammalia; order Artiodactyla; family Balaenopteridae; genus Balaenoptera; species Balaenoptera ricei. Next base: position 60,758,638 of record NC_082642.1, read on the forward strand.
TGGGACCACTAATGTATTAATTTACACAGAGAGGATAATTTGTTTTTCTTCAAACAAGAAGTAGTTTCTTTTGCCTCTCTCTACATAATTTGAGCCCCATTGAAATGCAGCAGTGATTAATAGTGCTATATTCTATACAAGTCATTTGTCTTATTCTTTAAATCCAAGCTTCTACAAGTCTGCCCATAAAATGATGTATACAAGTGGACTGCTATATCACATGAATGCTGCATTCTCATGTCAAACATGACTCAAACTCAACTACTGCTGACCACAGACTTTACCTGGCATGTAATAGACAACTATCCCAACTAATATTTCACAAATAAAATATCAAATTCTTACAAAAATGTGCTGTCCCCTCTTTTGATGGTATGATAACTGTATACAATAACTATGATTTCATATTATAGAGACTGTAAATTTTGTTGCCTTTCTGAAATTCACATTTATGAACAGCAATTTGGGAATTGCTAGACATTGTAAATTATTCAATTGTGTAAAACCTTACCTACTCTTATTTCAGGTTTTTAGATCCTAACTAAAGTTTTTGATAGTAATTGCTTCTCTTTTGAGATCATTTTGAAAATGGGACTTATATGTCAAGAGATTTATCAATGAAACAAGATTTTATAAATAGGCATGATTCTTAAATCTTATATCTATAAAAATGACTTATTTTTCATAATAACACCAGAAATTATATACACTAACAGTCACAGGAGAACAATTTACATGGGAGAAACGTCTAGAATTAGGCTCAAAATAAGCCTTGGATTCCTCACCTTTCTAAGGTCCATCTTGGGCTCAGGTACACTAAGATGCTATTTAATAGGTAAATGAGAGTTGTTTAGACAGTAATCTCAAGAAGTTAAGACTTCAGACTATGTTTCAACATCTGTCCTTCTAAGCCTGAGTGTCAGAGCCAATTTTCCGGGAATTTACCTACGGTACATTAACAGCAAGTTTCACTAGCCTTCCTCATAACTCACTTGCCTTAAAGATTCTTATCAAAGGGATGTATGACCTATATGTCCATTACTTATCCTCAGACTTGGAGATAAGATACTTCCTTTTGTTTTATCCCACCAAAGAAGGTCATGAATAAGTAAAGATTTAATATGCAACATCTCAAAAGAATCCAACTACTGAACTCACCTACCCAGAAGCAAGAAACAACTTGATATCTGAAATGTAGACATCTAAATATACCTAGGTGTCACTGTATAACAAAAACAAAAATAAAAACCACTTTCTCATATCTGAAAAATGGTAAGGTTTAAAAATATATTTAGCTAAGAGGCCTCAAATATCTTAGCTAAAATCATTTTAATATGTAGACATGTTTGAAAGTATGGTAGAAAAAATTTTATAAAATAAACCCGAAACACACCTCTTGATACTGTTGAACTACTTGTTCTGGAGTATCTCCTAGAAAAATGTAAAAGTCCAGAATGCCACCTGTAACTCTGTAAGTTACTATTGGAGTAGGCTGGATGAAAATCTCTACAAAACAAAAATTGGAAAAGCATATGTAAATAGTAAACATGTACATGTGATAAAATAATTGCAATGTCTATTTAAAGTACTTTGTATTAATCACATAGTTTTACAGTTTTTTAAAATGATTAAGATAAGGTATTGACGATAAGAATATAGGAGAAAAGTGGAATGCCACCATACATGAGGTTTAAGATAGGATATTCCAGATGCTGCCTTTTACAGATGTTGGCAAAAGCTCCTCCAGAAACTGCTTAGCAGGGGATAGAGGATCCATCTTTTTACAACAAAAAGATTTCTTTTTAAAATTGCATTTCAATTAGTTATTTTAATTGAAGATTCTGTGAAAGATCATATTATCACATGTTGATTTCTAAGAAAAAAACTACATAGGTTTTTAATTTGTCTATATGCAAGACATAGTAATTGTCTGTATAACCATATGGTATATAGCTCTTGCTTGAATTTTTGTAGTTTTTACTATCACTGATTCACTTATCCAATTTAGGTATTGCATTATTCACAACATTAAAAACAAAAGGTTCTACACTACTTGAATTATGATAAACTTAAAAACATCATTCTTCCTTCTTTTTATCCCCATATAGACCTTGCTCTTTTTTATCTGGAGTGACATATTAACTTATCTTAACAAATGAGGCTATGTGAATGGGAATATTCATTTGTATGGATGTGTTCAGTGTTCCTCTGGAGGGAAAATGAAGTGCCCGAATATCACAATACAGCATACTTTCCCCCAAACGGAAGCACAGATATGCAAAAATCCATGTCTCACTAACTACAAAACCTGCTTATAATAATTTCACCTTCTAAATCAGTAACAATAAAGTTTACTCTGGTATACAATACCTATGCTTGGAATAAAGAAAGCAGTTAAAACATTTCAAGTCTCATTTAAATATATTATCAGATAAATTACTCTTACCCATTGCATTGCTGTTCATTAAGAAAACACCAAATGACTTCCCAGAAGTATCTTCAATGCACATGAAGAATGTTTGATGGCCATATAAATTATTATTATTCTATAAGGCATAAATTTATTTAAAATAAAAAGATTATACACTGAAAATGGACATTATGGATTCCAATTTATTCTTGTAATTTACTCTTCATATTTAACTTACTCCCATACTCCTATAACAATTTTCTCTATATAAGTACCATATGTAATATTGTAGCACAAAAAACATTGAACTTATTTTAATTATTAATACATTAAGATATAAATATATAACTATATATTATACTATTAATAGTTTACTTTCCTTTATGTTTTATTATGATTAAATGAGTTTTAATAAGATATTAATCAACTATACTTCAATTAAAAAAAAAAGCTATCCGTGATAGGGTAATAGCATGCTTATCCATTATGTCTCATGTATGCCCAAGGTATTGCAGGGAATTCCAAAATGATGTTCACCCTCATAGAACTTTTGCAGTACAGTGGTTGAGAGCTGATGAGTAGATGAAGTGGTGGAGGAAAATTGGAAATGAACTTAAAAAGTGAAAGAAGAAAGGCTTCTTGGCTGATTGGGTATGGAAGTTCAAAGGAAAGATGTATGAAAATAGCTATGAGGTATTTATTAGCCCGGTGTTTATTATAGACAGTGATGCTGTAAACAAAGATTGGCAAAATTTATTAATATTTTTGTATGAAATGAGGGTCTTTAAAACAACAACTCACATTCATTTTGAGGAATGAAAGAGCATCAGCATTTTACAAATCATTAACATTTGACTCAAAGCAATCATGAATGAATAAAAAAAGAGTTTTTTTAATGGTATGGTCTTTGTCCCGAAGAGTCACATATTCTAGAAGTACAGACAAATGTATACACAAATAATACACTGTGATGGTTGTCATATTAAAGTATGAATAAAGAGTTAGAAAGTAAAGATTAATTCTGCATGGAGGAGTTTGGGAAAAGTTCTTATGAGGTGAAACCAACCGAGCTGTCAATGACTTGTATAAATAATAAAGAACTTTATGGTTTAGCACTTACAAAGAGAACCAACCTCTTGTGAAAATATGTGAACTTAAGAAAGATGATCATATGTTATGGTAAAGGAAAAAGTGGGTATAGATGCAGGACATGATGTCCAATAGATAGGCAGACACCATATCATACAAAGCCATGTAGAACAAGGTGTTTGGAATTATTCTTGTGCAATAACTAACCCTGGATAGGTTTAAGTACAAAAGTGGAATGATAAAATATAAAAGTGAAAATCAAAAGAAAACATTCATAAATTGGAAATATCTTTTTAAGTATTCATAAAATCAGTTGGTCACTTATTTATTTTAGGACTTTGATATCAATCCTCACCCCTAAAGTAAACAAGCTTCTGGAATGTGTATCACTGACATCAAATAAATGATGGTTTCAAATAGGCTAAAATTATCCTCAAATATACCTATTTTATTTATAACAAGAAAGAGAGTGGCTTACATCACCAGGAAGTTGATCCCGAGTAAAAACTGGCCATGTTTTCCAATATAAATCATGACGAAATCTCTTATGAATATGTTCCCCAATACCATAAATATATTCACTGGAAAGTCTGGCTGAGATCTGTAAATACTGGTCAGAGTATACCAGTGGACCAATGCTGGTGTCAAACCTGTAGCATGAAATAAATAAATAAATGAGCTAGAAACATATAAAATGTTCTACTAAATACAGGTTTATGTTATCATCCAGAATATTGCATTTTAAATATGTCAGTCTTTAGCTGTAATCAATTCTTAGTAACACATGAATTTTATACCATAACCAGAACTTGTTAATTCCATCAACACAATTTGTTTCATCATCATCAATATGATTCTTCACATGCATTCTCTCCTTTTATCTTCACCAAAATCTTAAAGCACAACTACCATTATAAATTTCATTTCACAAACGACACAAATTGGACAAATTTATTCATGTTTTCAAGGTTAGGCAGCAGGGCCAAATTTCAGACATAGTTCTGCTCTGCTCCAGAGACAGAGTTTTAAAATACAGTACTATACTGGTTTTCGCACCTCTAATATATATATTAAAATTAAGTTCAAAATTATTTTTCCAAAAAGAGAAAGGTTACATGTTTTATGCATATCAAATATATACTATGAGAAATGTTAAACAACATTTCTTTTGTGATTTAACATAAACTCAATCGCAAGTTATTAAAATATATTTACAGAAAATAATTGCTGAGATTCAGTCTTGACAATTGTTTAATTAACCTTTCTTGGAGATTCAAGAACTATAATCTTGAAAGTTATTAAATTCTTTGCATCAAGTATCCCTCAAAATACATTTATAATGAAGGCATTCAGGTAATATTTAAATTAATATGTGTATAGTAATTTAAATTTATTATATGTTAATATATATTCAATTTAATTTCATACATATATATGAAAAATCCTCTAATTGTACTACGGAAATTCATCACTCTCTGCTTAGTAACTATTTGACCCTACAAATTGACAACAGAATATGATAAATAATGGGGAAAAAACACAACAGGAGTTTTAAGTATGCAAAAATATAAACAAGGCTTAGACTGTATCAGTGATGCTCTTCACCTTCAACTTTGGTTGGCCCCATTTCTATACTTTCATTCATGTTCTTGTTCCTTTCTTCCATGAGAAATTAAAATCCCTTTAACATTATAATCTTTAAAACATGTACACCCACCCTCTTTTGGGAGGAAATTTAATCTTTCTGAAAATGCCCTAAAATTAAGACTTTCATAATTCTATGATAACATAATAAAAGTGACCAATTATTTAATCTTTTATTAATATAAAATAATTACTTACAAAAGTCTATCATTGCTTTTTCTATAAACTTTAATGCTAAATGGATTGTCTATAACCTTCACATCATACAATGTATCAGAAGCTGCAGTTCCACTAAATTCTTTTACAAACTGATGAGGAACTTCATATCTTCTATTATTTGGATCAGTAATCTGCAAAGATTTTGAAAAATTAGCATTGTTTGATTCAAAACTGTTATTTAATTTTTCAATTCTGAACTAAGTATTAAATGCGAGTTCTAAACATGAAATAATAAATTTAATAATTTTATAGATGAGCTATTAATCTAGTCATAAACTTAACTTTAATATTGCTGAATGGCTATGCACAGAATAAACTGTAAAGGAATTAATAGAATTAGTTGGTCATAATGGTACTATATCAAATAAAAATTTTTATTGACCAATATAAAAAAATAATGATAGTATTATTAAATATTGATTCTTGAATACTGGGTTTTTGTAATTTAATTATCCTTGTTACATTTCAGTGATCACCTGCTTAAAAATCCTGCAAGAATTTTGTTTAAAATAAAATCTTAATTTTTGTGAAATTGTGGCTAAAAGGTAATGTACAAAGGATATAGTGTTTTCACTGCCAAATCCAAAAGACGATACTAATAAACTACTTGGTAAAAAAACAGCAGAAATTAGTTTCTTTAAAATCATGACTAGAGCACTCCCTCTTGTGAGAGCACTGGAATCATAACTAACTAATGAATAGTCATTAGCAGGAAGACATTGGAACTCACCAAAAAAATACCCGACATCCAAAGACAAAGGAGAAGCTGCAGTGAGATGGTAGGAGGGGTGCAATCACAATAAAAATCATATCCCATAAGCACTGGGTGGGTGACTCACAAACTGGAGAACAATTATACCACAGAAGTCTACCCACTAGAGTGAAGGTTCTGAGCCCTACATCAGGCTCCTGAGCCTAAGGGTCTGGCAATGTGATGAGGAATTCCCAGAGAATCAGACATTGGAAGCTAGCGGGATTTGATTGCAGGACTTCAACAGGACTGAGGGAAACAGAGACTCTACTCTTGGAGGGCACAAACAAAGTAGTGTGCACATCAGGACCCAGGGGAAAGGAGCAGTGACCCCATAGGAGACTGAACCAGACCTACCTGCTGGTTTGGAGGGTCTCCTGCAGAGGCAGGGGGTGACTGTAGCTCACCATGGGGACAAGGACACTGGCAGCAGAAGTTCTGGGAAGTACTCCTTGGCATGAGCCCTCCCAGAGTCTGCCATTAGCCCCACCAAAGAGCCTGTAGCCTCCAGTTCTCAGTCACTTCAGGCCAAACAACCAACAGGGAGGGAACTCAGCCCCATCTACCAGCAGACAAGTGGATTAAAGTTTTGCTGAACTCTGCCTACCAGAGTAAAACCTAGTTCTACCCACCACCAGTCTCTCCCATCAGGAAGCTTGCACAAGCCTCCTAGACGGCCTCATCCACCAGAAGGCAGACAGAAGAAAGAAACAAAAAGAACTACAATCCTGCCGCCTGTGGAAGGAAAACCACATTCACAGAAAGAGAGACAAAATGAAAAGGCAGAGGACTATGTACAAGATGAAGGAACAAGATAAAAACCCAGATAAACGCTAAATAAAGTGGAGATAGGCAACCTTCCAGAAAAAGAATTCACAATAATGATAGGGAAGATGATCCAGGACCTTGGAAAGAGAATGGAGGCAAAGATTGAGAAGTGCAAGAAATGTTTAACAAAGACCTAGAGGAATTAAAGAACAAACAGACATAGATGAACAATACAATAACTGAAATGAAAAATACACTAGAAGGAATCAATAGCAGAATAACTGAGGCAGAAGAACGGATAAGTTACCTGGAAGACAGAATGGTAGACTGCACTGCCATGGAACAGAATAGAGAAAAAAGAATGACAAGAAATGAAGAGAGCCTAAGAGACATCTGGGACAATATAAAATGCACCAACATTTGCAATATAGGGGTCCCAGAAGGAGAAGAGAGAGAGAAAGGACCCGAGAAACTATTTGAAGAGATTATAGTCAAAAACTTCCCTAACATGGGAAAGGAAATAGTCACCCAAGTCCAGGAAGTGCAGAGAGTCCCAGGCAGGATAAACCCAAGGAGAAACCAGCCGAGACACATAGTAATCAAAGTGGCAAAAATTAAAGGAAAAGAAAAACTATTAAAAGCAACAAGGGAAAAATGACAACTATCATACAAGGGAAATCCCATAAGGTTAACAGCTAATTTCTTAGCAGAAACTCTACAAGCCAGAAGGGAGTGGCATGATATATTTAAAGTGATGAAAGGAAAGAACCTACAACCAAGATTACTCTACCCGGCAAGGATCTCATTCAGATTCGATGGAGATATCAAAGCTTTACAGACAAGCAAAAGCTAAGAGAATTCAGCACCACCAAACCAGCTCTACCACAAATGCCAAAGGAACTTTTCTAACTGGGAAACACAAGAGAAGAAAAAGACCTACAAAACAAACCCAAAACAATTAAGAAAATGGTAACAGGAACATACATATTGATAATTACCTTAAATGTGTATGGATTAAATGCTCTAACCAAAAGACACAGGTTCACTGAATGGATACAAAAACAAGACACATATATATGCTGTCTACAAGAGACCCACTTCAGACCTAGGGACACATACAGACTGAAAGTGAGGGGTTGGAAAAAGATATTCCATGCAAACGGAAATCAAAAGGAGTAGCAATACTCATATCAGATAAAATAGACTTTAAAATAGAGAATGTTACAAGAGACAAGGAAGGACACTACATAATGATCAAAGGATCAATCCAAGAAGAAGATGTAACAATTATAAATACATATGCACCCAACATAGCAGCACCTCAATAAATAAGGCAAATGCTAACAGCTATAAAAGAGGGAATTGGCAGTAACACAACAATAGTGGGGGACTTTAACACCTCACTTATACCAATGGACAGATCATCCAGACAGAAAATTAATAAGGAAACACAAGCTTTAAATGACACAATAGACCAGATAGATTTAACTGATATTTATAGGACATTCCATCCAAAAACAGCAGATTACACTTTCTTCTCAAGTGCGCATGGAACATTCTCCAGGATAGATCACATCTTGGGTCACAAATCAAGCCTCAGTAAATTTAAGAAAATTGAAATCATATCAAGCATGTTTTCTGACCACAATGCTATGAGATTAGAAATCAATTACAGGGACTAAAACGTAAAAAACACAAACACACGGAGGCTAAACAATATGTTGCTAAATAACCAAGAGATCACTGAAGATATCAAAGAGGAAATCAAAAAATATCTAGAGACAAATGACAATGAAAAAACGATGATCCAAAACTCATGGGATGCAGCAAAAGCAGTTCTAAGAGGGAAGTATATAGCAATACAATCTTACCTCAAGAAACAAGAAAAATCTCAAATAAACAGTCTAATCTACACCTAACGGAACCAGAGAAGGAAGACCAAACAAAACCCAAAGTTAGTAGAGGGAAAGAAATCATAAATATCAGAGCAGAAATAAATGAAATAGAAACAAAGAAAACAATAGCAAAGATCAATACAACTGAAAGCTGGTTCTTTGAGAAGATAAACAAAATTGATAAACCTTTAGCCAGACTCATCAAGAAAAAGAGGGAGAGGACTCAAATCAATAAAATTAGAAACGAAAAGGAGAAGTTACAATGGACACTGCAGAAATACAAACATCATAAGAGACTACTACAAGCAAATTTATGCCAATAAAATGGACAACCTGGAAGAAATGGACAAATTCTTAGAAAGCTATAAGCTTCCAAGACTGAACCAGGAAGAAATAGAAAATATGAACAGACCAATCACAAGCACTGAAATTGAAACTGTGATTAAAATCTTCCAACAAACAAAAGTCCAGGACCACATGGTTAAAGTGAATTCTATCAAACATTTAGAGAAGAGCTAACACCCGTCTTTCTCAAACTCTTCCAAAAAATCGCAGAGGAAGGAACACGCCCAAACTCATTCTACAAGGCCACCATCACCCTGATACCAAAACCAGACAGAGATACTACACAAAAAGAAAATGACACACCAACATCCCTGATGAATATAAATGCAAAAATCCTCAGCAAAATACTAGCAAACAGAATATAACAACTCATTAAAAGTATCATACACCATATCAAGTGGGATTTTTCCCCAGGATGAAAGAATTCTTCAATATACACAAATCAATCAATGTGATACACCATATTAACAAACTGATGAATAAAAAACATATGATCATCTCAGTAGATGCAGAGAAAGCTTTCGACAAAATTCAACACCCATTTATGATAAAAACCCTCCAGAAAGTAGGCATAGAGGGAACCTACCTCAACATAATAAAGGCCATATATGACAAACCCACAGCAAACATCATTCTCAATGGTGAAAAACTGAAAGCATTTCTTCTAAGATCAGGAACAAGACAAGGATGTCCACTTTCACCACTATTATTCAACATAGTTTTGGAAGTCCTAGCCATGGCAATCAGAGAAGAAAAAGAAACAAAAGGAATACAAATTGGAAAAGAAGTAGAACTGTCACTGTTTGTAGATGACATGATACTATACATAGAAAATCCTAAAGATGCCACCAGAAAACTGCTAGAGCTGATCAATGAATTTTGTAAAGTTGCAGGATACAAAATTAATGCACAGAAATCTCTTGCATTCCTATATACTAACAACGAAAAATCAGAAAGAGAAATTAAGGAAACACTTCCATTAATCATTGCAACAAAATGAATAAAATACCTAGGAATAAACCTACCTAAGGAAGTAAAAGACCTGAACTCAGAAAACTATAAGACACTGATGAAAGAAATCAAAGATGACACAAACAGATGGAGAGATATACCATGTTCTTGGATTGGAGGAATAAATATTGTGAAAATGACTATTCTACCTAAAGCAATCTACAGATTCAGTGCAATCCCTATCAAATTACCAAAAGCATTTTTTACAGAACTAGAACAAGAAAAATTTTAAATTTGTATGGACACAAAAGACCCCGAATAGCCAAAGCAATCTTGAGGGGAAAAACGGACCTGGAGGAATCAGACTCGCTGACTTCAGACTATACTACAAATCTATGGTAATCAAGACAATATGGTACTGGCACAAAAACAGATCAATGGAAAAGGATAGAAAGCCCAGAGATAAACCCACACACCTATGGTCAACTAATCTATGACAAAGGAGGCAAGGATATACAATGGTGAAAAGACAGTCTCTTCAATAAGTGGTGCTGAGAAGACTGGACAGCTACATGTAAAATAATGAAATTAGAACACCGTACACAAAAATAAACTCCTAATGGATTAAAGACCTAAATGTAACACCAGACACTATAAAACTCTTAGAGGAAAACAAAGGAACAACACTCTTTGACATAAATCACAGCAAGATTCTTTTTGACCCACCTCCTAGAGTAATGGAAATAAAAACAAAAATAAACAAATGGGACCTCATGAAACGTAAAAGCTTTTGCACAGCAAAGGAAACTATAAACAAAATATAATGACAACCCTCAGAATGGGAGATAACTTTTGCAAACAAATCAATGAACAAAGGATTAATCTCCAAAATATATAGACAGCTCATTCAGCTCAATAAAAATAAAAAACAACCCAATCAAAAAATGGGCAGAAGATCTAAACAGACATTTCTCCAAAGAAGACATACAGACGGCCAAGAGGCACATGAAAAGCTGCTCAACATCACAAATTATTAGAGAAATGCAAATCAAAACTACAGTGAGGTATCACCTCACACCACTTAGAATGGGCATCATCAGAAAATCTACAAACAACAAATGCTGGAGAGGGTGTGGAGAAAACACTCTTGCACTGTTGGTGGGAATGTAAATTGATACAGCCACTATGGAGAACAGTATGAAGGTTCCTTAAAAAACTAAAAATATAACTACCATATGACCCAGCAATCCCACTACTGGGCATATACCCAGAGGAAACCATAATTCAAAAAGACACATGCACCCCAATGTTCATTGCAGCACTATTTACAATAGCCAGGTCATGGAAGCAACCTAAATGCCCATCAACAGACAAATGGATAAAGAAGATGTGGTACACATATACAATGGAATATTACTCTCAGCCAAAGGAATGAAATTGGGTCATTTGTAGAGATGTGGATGGACCTAGAGACTGTCATACAGAGTGAAATAAGTCAGAAAGAGAAAAACAAATACTGTATATGAACGCATATATGTGTAATCTAGAAAAACAGTACAGATGAACCAGTGTGCAAGTCAGAAATAGAGACACAGATGTAGAGAACAAACGTATGGACACCAAGGGGGGAAAGCGGGGGTGGAGGGTTGTTGTGGTGGGATGAACTGGGAGATTTGGATTGATTTATATGCCCTAATATGTATAAAATAGATAACTAATAAGAACTTGATGTATAAAAAAAAATAAAATTCAAAAAAAAATCATGACTAGAATCATGACTATAAGTAATATCAGTAAAAAGAACTAGAGATTGTGTCACACTGATATAGAACAATTAACATCTTTCTCAAATTAAATTTTAAACTAATCTTTTATCACAGTCTTTAGTTAACAAAAATTACTAAAGTTTTTTGAGTGTTTATTATTCTCAGGACACTGTACCAAATATTTTACATTGACTATATTATTAAATTCTCCAAAAACTACTGCCAGAGAAAAATTTATGTTATATTTGAGTAGACCGTCTCAGAGAAGTGGAGTAGTGAGTCTAAACTAGTTTTTTGCTTTGGAATAAATATTTATTAAGAGGGAAATATCTTGTTGGGGTGAAAAGTATATTCATAACGTGTTTTATTAATAACTTTTCTTTAGAAATCTCAAAGACCAAACCTTGAACCGGAAACGCCTGGGTGTCTGACTTTGAGTTGTGAGGAGAACAGTGTTAATGTCATTTCCAAATAGTGTTGGTGAAGGTATCCTGTTTAATTTGGCTTCAAGTCCTTAAAGAAAGAAAAAAAGTTTGCATGAATTATGACTTTATTTACAAAGATTAATAAGTATTAAATATTTTCACATTTTCTAATTTTCTTGCCTGTCACATATAATGACTTTTTTTTTTCATTTGGAAGATACAATCATGCAAAAAATGTCCTCAATATACCAATTTGAACATTTTTGTCTACATATTTCCCATTTGATTTTATTTAAGATATCTTTCCAAAGAAAATTTTTAAATGTACTTTTTTCATTCAACTTAAAATATGTTGGATCATCATGATAGAACACTTCTCACCAGTATTTGTTGATGTTGTTCCCTCAGCATTATAGCCATGGTTATCTACGAAGAAGCACCAAGGAATAACAGAATTATTCCATGGCCTCCAGCAACAACCTCGAGCTGCACAAAGTGTCTGATAAAACATTTATTAAAGGAATCATGGGGTTAGTATTGTTGTCATATGGGTCAATCTCTATTTTTTAAACATACACTCATTCCAATAAATGTCTGAATGAATGTTTAAAAAAAAATCTTATTTCTTCAAATATATAATGTGCTAAAATATCATTTATTCTTTTGTTCCTTTCACTTGGAAGAAATGTAAATATTTGATAAATTGAATCAATTACACCCTATCAGAGACTGATGTTCTGAGTTGTGATTTATCAAATTTACATATCAATACACATTATTGTAAGCTCATGTTATTTTAAAGGTTCCTGCCCTCTGCATAATTACAGTCTATTCTGTTGTCATGTAGTCAATGCAGAAGAACTAAAATATTTATTGTGTACCAATTATGTATCAAGTTGCAAGTGAGGCTATAAAGATGAAGATATAGCCTTAAACTTAAGCCTACATAAAATGTTTAAGGTAGTTATTTCCAGAAAATTAGTAGTTCAATATGATTTAAACTAGTTTATGTGCCAGTTGTTGCAACATCCAATGAATAAAGTAAAATACTAAATTCTCAGTAATTTTATGATCTATATGGAAAGATTATATGAAGTGGAAGAAAAATTATATATGTTTATAGTAAAAGTTGAGTCACATGGTGCTGCTGTGTGTTAACATTGGTATAATCAAAAATCTATTTAATATTTAAATTTAATAGTGTGACATGTTTTCATAATTTGAATGCTTGTGAGCTTTTTCTTCTTGGCTATTTGCCTTGAAAAAAATGTTAAAAGCCTCCACTTTTACCAGCTGACAGTATACATGTTAACTTCTCTCCTATTTTTAACATCAAATTAAAATGACATCAGGTACACATACACACACGCGTGCACACATACACATGCAAATATGTATATTGCAAATGAGAGCAAATGGGAGCTGAGCATTTTGGAGGGTCATTACATAACAGAATCTAAAGTATGTGTGACTTTTTGATATAGACATTGCAAAATGGGAATACACACACACACACACACACACACACACACACACAAATTCACTCACTGACATTTTAATCCCACACAAGTTATGAAGACCAAGGGAGAGTCAACTAGGGTTATGTGAATCCATTCAGTTACACTTACTTTTCTCCATTTGAGCTCCTTCTCCCCAATTTCCAAATAATAAAAATAAATAATTTTTAAAAATTAGAAGAATCAACGTTACTTTGTTTTCCACAGACTATTCTTAATGTTATCATCACAAATACTTTAATAGAATGTAGATATCTTTCTCAAATGTTCTATATTGTCAAAGGTTATACATTTTTTTAAGAAGTAGATTGGAGAGGATAGAATTTCATGAAGATTTATAAATTTAACAATAGCTTGTTAAGCATGGGAAAATATTAACTTGTTAATTTTAATTGAAAGGAAGTACAGAAAAGCAAGCTCAGTAATTTCCATTATCTCTCATCTGCTCATACATAAATACAATAAAAAGAAATGCAGCCTAATTAATGGCTAGAGTTTTAAAAATATGGAATTGATCCAATATTAAATAATTATCTTAATATAATTATCTTAATATAATTATCATACTATATATCTATTCATACAAATATTAAAGACTTTTGTTGCAGACCTTTGTTGGAAATTGTTCTGGAATGCAGTTTATTCTCTCATTGATAAGATCATTTAGCACACTTGGACATTTTCCTGAACCAGGATACACAGTGGTTGTGTGAATGGTAGCAGGGGTTGAAGTAGAACCACTGACTTCTGGGAAAGAAAAAGGTCAATAAAAGAAAACATGGTTTTAAATTAATTTTTCAAATTTTCAAGTAACAAATACATTGAAAGTATTCATAAATGTATATATAATGAAAATTAACATAAACTTTGCATTAAAAAAACCCCACAAATTCAAGTCCTAGTCACCAAAAGGGAAAGATCTAAATGATATTTAAAACTGTCATAGCCCTGTTGACTGTTCCTTCAGAGAATCAAAATACATTCACAGGAGGTCTTGAGGTAGATTCAAAAGAAAACAAAATGTATATTCCCACTGTGCTTAAAAATTCTGTTTTAGAGATGAAGAAAGAAGGTGGAGAAACATCGATGGGGAAAGGATGTAGAGAAGGAGACAAGAATTAGAGCAGAAAAGAGAAGATTAAGAGGAAGAAGATACTTGAAGTGAATAGAAGAGAAAGCAGGGAATAGTAAAGAAAACTAAATCCCAGCTCTGTGTAATAAAGAGCGACTTTCTAGCAATCAGAGATGGGGAAGATAAATTTGATTGCTTCACAATGTAGCGAGATTTCAGTTTACTAAAAGAAGGTAAAACAAGAGACCAGAGGCAGCAGAAAATGCTAACTACAGTTAGATTAGAAGATAATTTGCAATATGTTTTCCAATTCTGATTTAGTCAAGACAGAATGACGAAGAAAGAAAAAGTAGATTAGGTGGATCAGAGTGGCATGTATCAACCTTAAATCAGGATAGAAATATTCAGAAAAAAAAAGATAAACGTTTCAAGCTTGTTTCATTCCTGCTACCTGTTTTTCTCATACAACGTCTCTCTTCTTAATAAAAAATTAAGCCTATGACAAAGAGATTATCCCCCTAAATTTCCCCCCCACCTCCCTGCAGGTGTCCGAAACCCAGAGCAAAACCCCACTAATGAGATTTCCTACTGGTTAGAAGAACCTCACTGGTAACTATAGATGATTATTCCACTGTTTATTAACATCCTGATCCTTTTGCCTCTTTGCTATTTCTTAAGGAACACAATATGGGGAAGGCCATTAATATCAAAGCACATAGATTCCTTAATTACAATGATGCTTCATTGAAAAACCTGCAATAAAATGGATAGAAAAAGTTGGAGTAATTGTGTAACTTACCTGAAGATCTTTCTTCATGCATTTCATCTCATATACATTACTTTTCAAAATCCATAATTATTATGGAGTAAACTTTATCTCAACCTCACTATAATAAGTATTTTCAATATTATTTACCTTCAACAGCAGGTGTGTTAGTTGCTAAAACAGCAACTAGGGCAATAGCTATTATTGTAACTATAGCAAAGAGGACAATCAGAGAGATTTCTAATCCAGTAAATTTCTTCCTTGCCATCTAAAGAAAGAAAAGGAATATATGTTTGAAATGTAGAATATACAACTACAATAAGTGACCATTATTAATATAAAATTATACACATTTGGTTTTTTTGTCTACTAAGCATAACACGAGCAGAGCAGCAGACAGCTCTATCAGTTTATAATCTAAAATAATACACATTGGCAAAAGTGTAAACAACACATGCAGTTTTAAGTAGAAAGAATGAATTAGTGATGCACATTATAGTAGTACACTAAAATGAAAATACAAAAGGAAAAAGATCTCCAAGTAGGTGCATCTTGCTCTCTCATTTTAGAACATTTTTTCAAGTCAAAGAAAGCTTATGCTTGCATTATGTTCCTTAATTCCACAACAATTGTATGAAGGAGATGCTGTTATTCACATTTTACTCATTAGGAACTTCAGGCTTAGAGAAAATGTTATTTTTTTCAAAGTCAAAAAATCCAGTTCTTCGTACTATAACTATTGCTCTCCAATTCCAACAGTGCTTTCTTATAAGGATATTGTGGAAAAGAATATAAATATAAATATGTGGTAAAGAAAATAAATATAATTCTATAAAAGAGTACAATATAAAACGTTATAAAAAATATATATACACCACACACACACACACACAGATATATATATATATACACACATACATATGGTATATAGTTAGGAGTTGTTTCTTAAAAAAAAAAAAATTAAACTACATGCTCTCCAAGTTCCACCCTTAAATAGCAAATAAAATATACCAAACTTTCATATCAAAAATATATATTCATTCCAGATAACATTATGCATCTGAGTTAGCATCCAGAGGTGCCTAAATGTAGGTAGGGAAGAGCTCTTCTCTAGTAATTATCTTAAAACTTATTTGTTTAACTTAGTTTTGACCATACATCTCTTATCTCTCTTAGTCTTTAAGTTTCCATGGCTTTTCTGTATTTTATGTTTTTATATGTTTTAATTCAATGGCATATACCTAGATAGAAATTCAGAATTTTCACAGTAATTGCTCTTATAGATTGCTGGTTTTAAAATGAAATTTTTTGCCCTCTCATACCAATCCCTCCTCCTGTAGCTATCTATGTCAGTTCATATACTCAGTTGTTCCAACCTAAAAACTTCTTTTCCCTCTTTCATATCTTTCTACCACATTAAATCATTCAACAAGTCCTGTTGATTCTACCTCCAGAATATTTTCAGAATTATACCCTTATCTTATCCCCACCAATGAAATATCTTTTTTTTGAATAACATGTGTTCTTGGTAAATGCTGTTTAATCTTTCTTCAATTCTTCCGCATCTACTCTTCTGGGTTAGTTCCAATTTATGCCCAGTTCAAGTGCCATGTCATCTGTGGATGTTTTCCTACTTTTAGAAGCAGAGTTAATCTATCCTCTTCCCATTTTACAATAGCACATAGTATATCTATTGCAATTATTTAAACATGTGTTAATTTCCTCCATTGGATTGTTATATTCCTAATAGCAAGAATCATGAAAGTAGTTCAGAGCCTGACATCGAATAAGTACAAGCTCAATTTTTAAAATATACCTTATGATTGAATGTTTAAAGATTAGCATTCAATTTTAGCATATGACTTCCTGTTATAGATATGTAAACTGTTTATTACATCAGGAATCTTCAGAGAACCTGAATGAATGTAAGCTAAATTTAAATAAAGCGACATGATCTAAGTAACTGTTTAGAAAATGAAACTCAGTTGCTTAATGTTATGTGAGAAACAACACAGTTGCATTTAATGTTTAACTTTAAATAAGTTTAACTATCACTCAAAGTAATTTCACTTTGAGATCAAAAAGCCAAAAAAAAGGATTATGCATTTCTTTTGTTAAGGGAAATCTAAGAAAAAGTGCACATTGTCCTGAAGCTAACCCTCTTTAAGCTAAAAAAATCAGAATAAAATTAATGTACCAAAATTAAATTATTCGTATGAGTACTTATAAATGATCAGTACTAAAGTTGTTCATATGCTGTAGGTGGTAATTACAGTGATCGTATTTTGGATCACAGTAATTTTAAGCAAAATATTTTTGGGGAAATTATATACTGATGTCCTTTCTCTGTATATTTATTTTCAAAATGAGTAATACTTTATTAGATGTTAACTTGATGACTGATCTTTAAAAGATCCGCTACAAAAGATTAAATGCTTTATAAATGTAGCATTCTATTCTGCATATATATTTTTCTTAAATAAAATATATTTAATCATACCTAGAGTATTTCTTTACATTTCAAAATATTTTTGATCTTCATTTTCATCTATATAGAGCAATTCAACTAAACTTGCTATGATTCTACTTGAGTCTGACAAAAATTTTAATGAAGAGCTGGGCAAAGAAAATATTCTATCTTTGAAAAAATTTAGAAATGTTTTTGCCTGTTTTAGTACGAGGGGCTATATATTTAAAATGGCAAATGAAAATATGTTATAGTTGCTATTTTAAACAAGTGCAGATAGACAGGAATATTGCTAACATGAATTAAAGGAACACACAATTACTTGGAAACACAAAAGTAATAAAGACATACGATCGGTAAACTTACTTTATTTCCTAGTCTGGTCTTTTTGCTCTGCTGTACCAGTTGGGCGAGGCTGCCAAAGTAATGATCAGGGAAAACTGCTCAGCTATAAATTGAGCTACTCATAATGTTTTATTGCACTCTCACCAGCCTATCAGTATTTAATATACTTCTGCTCACGTGCAGTCTAAAAAAACCTTAACCCTGAAAACAGCTTGTGTAAATATCTCTCTCTAGTTAATTAGAATCTAGTTAATTAATATTTGTGCTCTCAGATGCTCTTTGATTTCTGGAAGCTATGAGCTAGCTTAAGAACATAAAAGTACTTATTTATATTGGTTTTTTCTCTTTTCAAAATTGTATTTCTTCTACTATTTGGATGTTGTTTTAATTACTGTTTTATCTCATTGTGTGAAATTTAAACTCTCACTTCCAAGTGGAAACATATTTGTAAGCTAGGGTTTGAAAAACATTTGCAGAAACTAACAATTAGCAGATAATATTTCATAAAAGGCAATGATTAAATAAGTTATCTCCTGTGTCTTATTATTAATCTTAAGGCCGAAGAACTGACAAAATCCGCAAGAATGAAAGGTAAAAGTAGAGCTATATGAATAAGTAATACAGAAATAAAATCAACACTTTATTTATCTATTTATTAGTTATAGCACTAATTTTATTATCAAAAATTATAGTGTAAATACAATTTCATACAGAAAAAAATGTGCTATCAATTATACTGCTGGTTTAAGCTAGAATAATGTTTAAGAGCAAAGGACTTGATATAAGAGACTTGGGTACAAATACCAGCTGTACCACATATACCTGAGAAACTCTGGGCACATTTGCTAATTTTTTCAAGCCTCAGTCTCTTTATCTACAAATTAGAAATAAAAATACTTATTCATAGGGTCACTGTGAGAATTATATGTGCTTACATAGTCTATTACCGTTATTACAGCTCTGCTACCACAAAGAGTACAATTTGACTCTGAAACAGTGAGTACTTGAGTGCTGCATATAATCTGGGCACTACCTTTTCAAAGGGATATATATTAAAATAATGTGGTCATATAGAGTAGAGTGACTAGTTTTTTGAGGTATCCTGAACATGAGTTTAAAGAGAAACAGTAAAAGAAGCAGATGTATGGAGTACTGTTAAGACCCTGGGGAGATATAAAGGAGAACTTCCAGTATAGAAAGAGCAGTGATATGGAAGTAAGATAAGAATCATTCTAGAATAGTCTCAACAGGCAGAACTAAATCCAATGTAATAGAAATTTTAAGTGATTTCCTCTCTATTCACAAAGCACATAATTATACAAGTGGAAAATCTCATTAAATCAACCCAAATCTTCTAGAACAAAGATGTGAATGTAGCCAAGTCACAGTATATAAAGTCAAGGTACAAAAGTCAATAATGTTCTTACATAAAAGCAAAGAATGACTGGAAACTGAAACTAAAATATAGATAGACAGATAGGTAGATAGAAAGAAATAGATATAGCTATAAATATTGGTTGGCCAAAAAGTTCGTTCGGGTTTTTCATGTTACGGAAAAACCCGAACAAACTTTTTGGCCAGCCCAATATTTAGAGAGTTATAAGTGAATAGATAATTTATGATAGCATGAAAAATAAGTACTTGGGTATAAATCTAACAAAATATATGTAGAATCTCTATTCTGAAAACAGCAAAATGTTGATGAAAGAAGTCAAAGAAGATCTAAATAAATGGAGAGAGAAACCATATTTATGGATTAGAAAACTCAATATTGTTAAGTTCTTGTTCTTAACAATTAGATCTATATATTCAATATAATTTCAATAAAAATCCCAGCAAATAGATATAAACAAGTTGATTGTAAATTTTCGGCATCTGTGTTTATAGCAACTTTATAATTTCCCCAAACTGGAAATACCTCAGGTATCTGTCAACACCTGGCATATGTATACAATGACGTACTACTCAGCAGTAAAGAGTTATGAATATTGAGTCATGCAACAACATGGATCAACCTTAAAATTCAGGTTTTCGCTGCAATTTCAGTTTTCTGACTGTTTCAAAACAAAGTAATTAATTAGCAGTTTGTCCACCTTTCTTCCCCTTTTTTAAGAGTAAGAGCAAATACTCTTTCCAGTTTCCGACATCTTTGAATTGAAACTAAATTTGTGTCAAGTTTTAATTAGTCATCTTTTAGATTTTCTTTTATGTGTAGACATATTTTGAGTGACAGTTTTTGTGCTATTTAAAAAGCTTCATGTGATTTAAAAATTTTATATCTTCAATTTTGTGCCCAGATTTCCCTCTCTGGTGCTATGAGCTGGGCTTTGCTTTGATTAGTTCCTTTTGCTCCCTCTGTTCCATACATCCCCCCACCTTAGCTCTGGTTCTATTCATTAACCTCACCAATAGGGAAGCAATGTGTTCATGAATTGCTTAGAAGGTAAATTTAGACAAAACCCCAGTATAAGGGTACTCAATTATAGATATAGGGAAATCATACACAGCAATGAAAGAAGGCATTTCAACTTAAAATATGTTTTTCTTTAAAAGCAATTATGAGTTTTAAAAATTTTACTTATTAATATACAAATTGTACAAACAGTTAAAACTTAATGAAGTAAAATAACAGAAAAACTGAGTTGGGTAGGCAATAGGCAAAAAAGTTGTAAACACCAAGAGTGAAATTAAACCATACCTGGTGATTGATACTTTTAGTAATCAGAACATTTAAGTACTCTCTTCATGGACTTTGCTGTATGTATTTCAGTATAACTTATGTATATCAAACATACACTTTAGGTTAAAAGTTATATGATTTAATATGCTAGTTTCATGTATTGCTGGCCAGCAGAATGCAACAGAAGAGAAAAATCTGATTTTCACAGTGATGATGCAGAGGTACTAAAAAACCCTGAATTACCAAAAATGTCCTATTTCTTTCAGAGGCCTATGAAAAATCTAGAAGGAAAATGGCCACATGGGGAGAGGAGAAGGGATGTAAACAGGTTCTAGGAATTGTTAAATTTGTTTGAGTTGTTACCTCTAGAAGCTGGAAGTAGGTAGAGTAGATACAAATACAAAGAGAGAAGCCAAGTTTCCTGCTTTAAGACACATATGAAACATTGAATGCAAAGGAATTTAGAGGACAATGTAAGGAGCTAGAGGCCAGCACCATTAGAGAGACCGTGATGAGTGCTGGTATCCCAGTCTAATCACTCGCTGATAAATTGCACAGCTGACTCTCCAGTTTTTTTAGCTCTAGATATGGCTATTCCTCTAAGTTTTAGACCCAAGTTTCCAGATAACTCATCTTCAGCAGATCTAAATCAGAACTCATTACTGTTTCCATCAAGAGCATTATTTATCTCTCTGTCTTAATAGCTCCACTTTTCTCCAAGTCATGAAAGCTCAAAAATTTCAGCTCCTTTTTGTTCGGCATCATATATAGACATTTAATTCTGCAACTGCTTCTCTGTCAATATCTTATATGCAATCCTTTCTTTACTGCTTTACTGCTGCTGTTGTAATTTATAACTTCAAACCTACATTACTATAATTCTTTCTTAACTTGTCTTCCAGACTCCAGATATTCTAATTCTCTCTCTTTTCCCTAAAGTATCCACCTACCTCTCCCCAACAAAATAATGCAACTTGTTTTAATCTCAAGGCAGTATTCCAGTATCACATATTGCCTGGAGATAAAGATCTAAACTTCTTAATCTTATATTTAAAACTCTAAATTTGGTGTCTGCCATTTCATCTTACATTCTCAATCAACCCACTCTCCTGCCATATCCATCTACTAAGCTCTTCCATTTTCTTACTCTCACATCTGTGCTTATTTGGTCCAGAAGCTAGATTGCCCTTCTTCAATATAAATTTTACCTATCTTTCTAGTGTCAGTTGACATCACTCTTCTTCCAAAGGGACTATTCAAATTTTTCTACTTGCCCTTAAGAGCATTAATTAATATCTCCCCATTCCCCTCCATAACAGTGTATTTTATACTTGTGTTACAGTACTGTCTTAGTTTATCTCATATTACAGGTATCCATGCTTGCTTATATTGCCCACATGAGACTGAGAACATTTAGAGAGCAAAGACAATGTCTTCCTCCCCTTTACTTAATTCACAATAGTACACACAACATTTTATGAAGCAAGATATAGCAGTGACTACCAATTGTATACCTATATCGATTCTCCCTTGTCAAAGCCAACCAGCCAAAGACCACCAGGAACATGACTGAATTCAAACAAGGAAGGGAAAGGTGTCTCAGACAAAGTTGGGAGGGGGTTATTATAGGATTTGGACTTATGCTAAGTGACTACAAAGAGAAATTAGAGAAGGGGGAGGGACTAGGTCTGGATTGGATAATGTCCAGAAGTGAGGGCAATTCAACAATTAAATATCCTAATCCTTGTTCAGGAGGTGGGAAGAACAAAATGGAGCTGGGGAACATCACTGGTAATACAAGCAAAAGTCAGTTTTTGCAACAACAATATGGTCTACTTAAAAACATTGTTTATCAGCATCACCAACAACAGAGCCAATTTTTCATTTTCTCTGTGTTCTCTCTTTTCTTCTTTTAGTGGCAGAGAATCCCCTAAATTTATTAAGGTACATGTGTATCTACAGACTAGATTTTCCAATCTCTCAGATGTTGATTTTGATGATGTAACTAAATTCTAGTCAGTGAGATGAAACCAGAATCCATGCATGCAACTTCCACCTTACATTTTCAAGAAGAAACTGCTTGCCCTCCACATCTTCTATTTAATTCTTTCTATGAGCATGTGGTTCTGTAAGCCAGCTTTGACCATCTATGCCCAGTGGAGTAAGAAGTTAGAAGATATTTAAATTCCTGGATCATCTTGTGAACCAGAGGAACCTATCCACCTTATCATTAACTTTCCTCTGAAATGTTGAATGAGAGAGAAGTAATCTCTCTGCTTTGAACCGGTGAAGGTTTGACCGTCTTTATTAGAGCACTTTATACACATCCAATACAGATGGTAAGAATAGAAACTGGCTATTGAATTATGAATTCTAATGATAAAATGTTAGGAGTGTCCACTATAAATCAAGAGGTTGCTAGTTGGATTATATGTATTATCTGTTACCTCCTCTGGCTTTCAGTTGTGTAGATTGCCAAGTTGTAGATTTTTACAAATCAGGAAACTATATGCATACATACCCTGCATAAATATCTAGGACTAAAAAAAAATAATAAAATCTTAAAAGGACTAATAGAATCACTATAAATTGATTGCCAAAGGAAATAAAATTCGTTGTTACTTTATTATTCATGCTTTGCTATTTTGGGGGGAAAGGTTTTGTTTTTGTCAAATTCGCATTCTTGAAGTGTGAACAGTGACTTAGATGGGAAGGGCTGGTTCATTTCAAATATAAGTTCTCGAAGAACTCCTAGTAAGTTAATTTTCAAAATCCGTCATTTAATCATCACTGGAAAAAATCCACAAGATAGACTGCTATTATTAAATTTCAATCATATGATAGTAAAAAAATATTTCTTCTGTGTAATATCAGTCTATGCAGTTCACATAAAATGGAACTAATAAAAATGAATGCCTGAAAATAATCTTTCTGATTATTATTGTTTGCATTGCAAATATCATTGAAATGATATAAATATCAAAATGATATTTAGTTTATGAAAACAGTCCTAAAATTTCCAACTTATTAATAATTTTCTTGACCCTATTTCCATATTTTGATGCTAGGGAATTTATTGTAGGAAAAACCACTTTTTGATGATGGAATATTCATTCACATATTGGAAATAGCCAATAATAAAAAAGACTAAGTAATGAATTAAAAGTAAACAGAGCATGATTTCTTTTGAATGGCTACTTAATGTATATATTCCTGCAATAGTAGTTCCATGCATAACAATAAAGAAAAATAGAATTAAAGTGACTAGAGGATGCTCTAAAATTAATCTGATTCCCTTAGCACTGTGAGATTTACCTACTTTAAATAAATATTTACTAGAGAATTAAAGCCATTTTTCTTTGGCAAATAAAATAAGAACACTGAAGCCAGCTTAGAAACTTAACTTTCTAAATCCTTCTGGGGTAATTACTATACTGTTAAGAATAATTAGTAAAAATTGCATAGAACTCTGTGTTTAACAAATTTCCAATTCTAATTCTATAAAGGTTTCAACAATGACAGTAGTTTCTCAGTGAAACATGGACTAAACATTTCAGTTTCTTATTTCTTCACCCATAATGTAATGCACAAAATATTTATTAGTTGGCAATTACTAAAAGTGAATTTTAAATCAATTTAAATACAAATTATTTGGAGGTAATGAAGTACCCCAATGAGTGAGCATCTCCAAGATGTAACCTTTCTACATTTTCAATTAAAATTATATCAGATATTTTCCAATATTCATTTTAGTATTCACCTATATCAGAAGTAGTTTCATGAAATATAAGTTTTTAGGAGGAAAATATAGACTCAAAGCTCATTTAACTCATAAGTTTTCGAAGCTAATGAGCAACCATTGAACTAAGAAATTCTGCCCAACTCTAATATTCATATTCACTACATTTTGATAATTTTATGACATTCTTTTTTTTTGACATCTTTATTGGAGTATAATTCCTTTACAATGGTGTGTTAGTTTCTGCTCTATAACAAAGTGAATCAGCTATACATATACATATATCCCAATATCTCTTCCCTCTTGTGTCTCCCTCCCTCTCACCCTCCCTATGACCATTCTAACCTATTGACATGTTACTAAATGCCAACTTTGCATTAAGGAAGATAAAGTGATGAATGGTACTCCCATTTCTACAATCACTGCCTCATAAAGTATGTGAGACTTCGCACTGGGTACAAAAGTCTTAAGTTATGAAACTCTTTATGACACAATAGGAAAATTGTCAAATTAAAATGAGAAAACAGACCAAAGAGATAACATTTTATATTATTAGCAACCTTCTCTGATGTTTTCAGAATATACAAAACAAAGTTTACAATACTAATAAAGTAAAACTAATAGTTGGGGTTAATTTTAGGTTTGGACTACATTATTTGAATTACATTAAAAGAAATTTTAATCCAGGAAAATTCCATGTGTTGCATGTCACCTATAATACACATATCTAATTAACTGCTCTGCTCTTTCCCAAGTAACAGAGGAAAACAACTCAGAAAGCATGTAATGCTTTTGATAGCCACAAGGTTGCTAGCATGAAACTGAAAACTCCTTTCACCAAGACATATTTCATCAGCTTCTTCCATGAACACTGAGTTGCTAAGAATTTCTACTTTCTGATAGGTCAATTTTAGCAACACGATTTCTTAAAAAGAAGTTTGTTTTACTTACACTTCAAAATGTGGAGATTCTAACTTCTGCCTGGAATATAGAAATCTGGAAAGATCATAATACTGCCAATTTTTAAACAACAAAAAAGTTGACTACTCTGAAAAACCACACTTTTCTTGAATTCGCTGGACAGTTGATGGTTACAAGTAAGTTTAATTACTTGAATCTAAGTTAGAGGAATGCAAGGAGACACAGGACCCAACTTTTGCTTACCTAGATTACATGGACATCAATGCCATACAAACCAGTAAGGAGAATTCAGCTAAAATTTGTAATGAATTGCTAGAGGCTGTGTGTGGCTATCATGAGAATAACCCTGCGAGCCAAAGACACAAGGGAAATTTGTACCTATTCACAGGCTCTTTTCAAACATAGGACTGGGGACTAGATGGAGAGTCTTAGGAAATCCTCCCTGGTGAGGCAGGCATAGTGGAAGGAGATGGCTGCCACAGCAAGAAAGGCATAATATTCCACCTTCTTCCATAACTCCCCTATGGAGCAAAGGCCTTAAGACCCTAGAAAAAGGCAGTAAACCCTGACATCTTTGGGGCATAGGTAAAGAAGACCTGTTGAATCTAGGGAAAGGGGCAAGAATATGTCTTGGACCCAGACCATTAGAAATGTCTTCCTAAAGCTGAGAATGGGGCAGAATCACTGAGAAAGCCAGGCCTGAGACTCAGGGACACAGTAACTGCCCAAAATAGAGGGTGAACAAGAACAACAGAGAATATTCCCTGCCACCAGCTTAGCTAAAGACCACTGAGATATAGGAAACAGAATTCTGCAGTTAATTGAGGAGATCAAGAGCATGGAGACAGCTTACCTTCTCTCAGGCACAGAGGAAAAGGCAAGACCTAAAGCTGAGGGTGGAGCAAGCACTGAGAACATACGCTGTAATCCAATACTTCCCCTCCCTTCTTTTGAAGTAAGGACAATTCAAAAGTAAGGTGACTCTAAAGAAATGTGAAGCTTGTGATACAATTAGGGTGCCCTTAGAACAACAAAATCCAAACTCACTTTAGCTCCTGACTTGATTGACACAACATTCCACAAGAAAAGCCAAGCAAGAGTCAAGATGTACCCATTTTCAGGCTGAAATATTGTTTATCTTAGTCTCTACTATACAACAAATATCTCAGTTTACCTTAGTATTAGATTTACATTTAATTGTCCAAATAATGCTTAATAATATACTTCCATTAGATCATGTATAGTGTATTATCTCTCTTTAATTACCTTATTTAATAAATTTATTGTTAATAAAATATTTACTAATTAAAATTTTATAGTGAAGACAAAATTTTAGTGATGCAATTAGAGATATGTACATTCTACTAAGTTTGAATTCCAAGATGTATTCTACAGGAAAAATGTTAACTCATGCCTATATGTATTGAAGGAATTAAAATCTTGCATAAATTATTTTTAATCAAGATAATGAGGAAAAAGTGAATGTTTATCTAAAAGAAAATTTAAAAATGAAGCAATATGATTCATAAGAAGCTTGTTGGAAAAATAAAACCTTTAAATAACATGAGCCAAGCATAAAGATTGCCTTTAGTGGAGACCTAATATTTGTCTCGACTAATTTCTGGCTAAAACATTTTTTAAAACATTAAGAAAAAGGATAAGTACTCCCACCCAACAATATTAAGAACTTAACCTAAATTATTATCAGGATTCAGGTTATATAAGGCCAAATTGTCTTGAGAAACGACTTACTTCACTTGATATAATAGTCTCTAGGTCCACCCATGTTGCAGCAAATGGCATTATTTCATTCTTTTTTTTATGGCTGAGTATTATTCCATTGTGTTTGTGTATTATTCCATTGTGTTTGTGTATATATATTATTCCATTGTGTTTGTGTATATATATTATTCCATTGTGTTTGTGTATATACACAAATATATGTATATATATATTCCACATGTTCTTTATCCATTCATCTGTCAATAGACATTTACGTTGCTTCCATGACTTGGCTATTGTAAATACTGCTGCTATGAACATTGCAGTGCATGTATCTTTCCTAAATAGAGTTTTTGTTCTGGATATATCCAGGAGTGGGATTACTGGATCACATGGTAGCTCTATTTTTATTTTTTTAAGGAATTTCCATACAGTTTTCCATAGTGGCTGAACAAATTTACATTCCCACCGACAGTGTAGGAGGGTTCCCTTTTCTCCACACCCTCTCCAGCACTTATTATTTGTAGGTTTTTTGATGATGGCCATTCTGACAGGTGTGATGTGTTATCTCATTGTTGTTTTGATGTGCATTTCTCTAATAGTTAGTGATGTTACTCTCTTTTCATGCGTCTGTTAGCTATCTGTATGTCTTCTTTGGAAAAATGTCTATTCAGGTCTTCTGCCCATTTTATGATTAAGTTACTTGCTTTTTGATATTTAGTTGTATGAGCTGTTTATATATTTTGGATATTAACCCCTTGTAAGTCACATCATTTGTAAACATTTTTGTACATTCTGTAGGTTGTTTTTTTCCTTTTGTTGATGATTTCCTTTGTTGTGCAAAAGCTTTTATGTTTAATTAGGTCCCATTTGTTTATTTTTGCTTTTGTTTCTATTTTTCTCCACACACTGGCCTGTATTTAGCTTTAAAAATATTTGCTTTTGTTTCTTTTAACTTAGAAGACAGATCCAAAAAATAGTTACAATTTATATCAAAGAGTGTTCTGCCTATGTTCTCTTCTAGGGTTTTTACTGGGTTCAGGTCTTATATTTGGTCTTTAATCTATTTTGAGTTTATTTTTGTATGGTGTGAGGAAATGTTCTAATCTCATTGTTTAACATGCAGCTGTTCAGTTTTCACAACACCACTTATTGAAGAGACTGTCTATTCTCCATTGTATATGCTTACCTCCTTTGCCATATGTTAATTGACCATAAGTATGTGGTTTTAATTCTGGGCTCTCTATTCTGTTCCATTGATCTATGTGTCTGTTTTTGTTCCAGTACTATGCTATTTTGATTACTGTAGTTTTGTAGGCTGAAGTCTGGGAGGGTGACACCTGAAGCTTTGTTCATTTTTCTCAAGATTACTTTGGAAATTTGGGGTCTTTTGTGGTTCCATATGAATTTTAGGATTATTTGTTCTAGTTTTGTGAGAAATGTCATGGGTATTTTTATAGAGATTTCATTAAATCTGTAGATTGCTTTGGGTAGTATGGACATTTTAACAATATTAATTCTTCCAATTCAAGAGCATGGGATATCATTCCATTTCTTTGTATCATCTTCAATTTCCTTTATTAATGTTTTATAGTATTCAGAGTACAGGTCTTTCACTTCCTTGCTTAATTATATTCCTAAGTACTTAATTATTTTTGATACAATTTCAAATGGGATTATTTTTTAGTTTCTCTTTCTGATAGTTTACAATTAGTGTACAGAAAAGCAACAGATTTTTGTATATTAATCTTGTATCCTGCTACTTTGCTGAATTCATTTATTAGTTCTAATATTTTGGGGGTGGAGATTTTAGGGTTTTCTATATAAAGTATAATGTCATCTGAAAATAGTGACAGTTTTACTTCTTTCCTTCCAATGAACTTTTATTCATTTTCTTATCTGACTGCTGTGGTTAGGACTTCCAATACTATGTTAAGTAGACGTGGTGAGAGTGGGCATCCTTGTCCTGTTCCTAAATTTAGAGGAAAAGCTTTCAGCTTTTCACCATTGAGTATGATGTTAGCTGTGGGTTTGTCATAAATGGCCTTTCTTATGTTGAGATACGTTCTCTTTATACGCACTTTCGTAAGGGTTTCTATTGTAAGGGTTGAATTTCATCAAACACTTTTTCTGCATCTCTTGAGATGATCATGTGGTTTTTGTCTTTTCTTTTGTTGACATGGTGTATCACATTGATTGATTTGCATATGTTGAACCATCGTTGTGATTCTGTGATGAATCCAACTTGGTCATGGTGTATGATCTTTTTTATGTGTTGTTGGATTCGGTTTGCTAGTATTTTATTGAGAATTTTTGCATCCATATTCATCAAAGATTTTGTATTGTAATCTTCTTTTTTGTTAGTTTCTTTGTCTGGTTTTTTGTTTGGTATCAGGGAGATGGTGGCTTCATAAAATGTCTTTGGGAGTGTTCCTTCCTCTTCAATCTTTTGGAAGAATTTGAGAAGGATCGGTATGAGTTCTTCTTTGTATGTTTGGTTGAATTCACCTGTGAAGCCATCTGGTCCTGGACTTTTGTTTGTAGGGAATTTTTTTTTTTTTTTTTTTTTTTACAGATTTTATTTCACTTCTAGTGATCAGTCTGTTCAAGTTATCTATTTCTTCTTAATCCAGTTTGGCTGAGCTGTATGTTTCTAGAAACTTCTCCATTTCTTCTACGTTGTCGAATTTGCTGGTGTATAATTGTTCATAGTATTCTCTTACGGTTTTTTGTATTTCTGTAGTATCAGTTGTGATTTCTTCCTTTTCATTTCTTATTTTGTTTATTTGGGTCTTCTCTCTTTTCTCCTTGGTGAGCCTGGCCAGAGATTTGTCAATTTTTTTTACCCTTTCAAAGAACTGTCTCTTGGTTTTATTGATATTTTCTATTGTTTTTTTAATCTCTATTTTATTTATTTCCTCTCTGATCTTTATTATTTCCTTCCTTCTGCTGACTTTAGGTTTCATTTGTTCTTCTTCTAATTCTTCTGGTGGTGGGTTAGGTTGTTTATTTGAGATTTTTCTTGTTTCTTAAAGAAGGCCTGTATCACTATGAACTTCCCTCTAAGAACTGTTTTTGCTGCATCTCATAGATTTTGTATGGTGTGTTTTCATTGTCATTTGCTTCAAGGTATTTTTTAATTTCTTCTTTTATTTCATTGTTTACCCATTGGTATTTTTAGTAGCATGTTGTTTAGTCTCCATGTATTTGTTTTTCTCTCATTTCTTTTTTTTTTTCCTAGTTTCATGCCATTATGGTCAGAAAAGGTGCTTGAAATAATTTCTATTCTCTTACATTTGTTGAGGCTTATTTAATGCCCTAGTATGTGGTCAGTCCTAGAGAATGTTCCATGTGCACTTGAAAAGAATGTGTATTCTGTTTTTTGGACGCAATGTCCTGAAAATATCAATTAAGTCTAATTGTTCTATTGTATCATTTAGGATCTCTGTTGCCTTATTTATTTTCTGTCTTGAAGCAATGCCCATTGATGTGAGTAGGGTGTTAAAGTCTCCTGTTATTATTGTATTCCCATAATTTTCTCCCTTTATGTCTGTTAGTATTTGTTTTATGCATTTGGGTGCTCCTATATTGGGTGCATATATGTTGACGAATGTAATATCCTCTTCTTGTATTGATCCTTTTATCATTATATTGTGTCTTTCTTTATCTTTCTTTCTACCCTTTGCTTTGAAGACTATTTTGTCTGATATGAGTATTTTGACCCCTGCTTTCTTGTTTTTTCTGTTTTCATGAAATATCTTTTTACATCCCCTCACTTTCAGTCTGTGTGTGTCTTTAGCCCTGAAGTGACTCTCTTATAGGGAGCATATTGTAGGATCTTTTTTTTTTTTTTTCCTTAAATCCAATATGCCACTCCATGTCTTTTGATTGGAGCATTTAGATCACTGACATTTAAGGTAATTACTGATAGATATGTATTTGTTGCCATTTTAAACCTTTTTTTCCCATTGATTTTATATTTCTTATTTGTCCCTTTCTTTTTCTTTTTCTTTTGTGGTTTGGTCATTTTCTTTTGTATTATTTTTGTGTTCTCTTCTTTTTGGTTTTTGTGAATCTATTGTATGTTTTTGATTTGTGGTTACCCTGTTTTTCAACTATGTTAACCCCTTCCTGTATCTATATCTGCTTTAGACTGGTAGTCATATAGGCTCAAACACATTGTGGGGAAAAAAATCTACGTTTTGTTACTCTCATCTCAATATTTTATGATTTTGATGTCTTCTTTTACATCTTTATGTTCATCCTTTTGCTGTTCATTGTGGTTATCATCACTTTCATAGAAAGTTTTTTGAGTTTTTTTTAATCTGTGTACTGGTTAATTTAAGTGATTTACTTTCCAATTGTTATTTCCTCTTTCCTATAGATTCCTGCTTCTTTTTTATTTATAGAAGACCTTTAATATTTCCTTTAGGATAGATTTAGTATTGCTGTAATCTTTTAGTTTTTGCTTGTCTGAGAAATTCTTTATCTCTCCTTCTATTCTAGATTATAATCTTGCTGGGTAGAGTATTCTAGGTTGCAGACTTTTCCCTCTCAGGACTTTAATAAATCTTGCCACTCCCTTCTGGCCTGCAATGTTTCTGCAAAGAAATCAGCTGATAGCCTTATGGGGGTTCCCTTTTAATTAACTCTTTGTTTTTCTCCTTTCTTGTTACTCATATTCTTACCATTTTTCTTTTCCTTAATAGCTTTTTGCCTTAATAATTCATTGTCATTAATGATTTTTGTGTTCTCCCAAGCATAGTTATAGCAGAAGGGCAATTAAAACCTTGGGCATGACTGTCAGTGTTTTTTTCCCTTAACTCCAGGTCTGTAGTCTGTTCTAAATTAGAACCAGTCTTGCATTCTAAAATATATTGGCCTAGAACATTTTATCACAGGCATTTTTTTTTTTTTTTTTTTTGATATCCCAGACATTCTTGAATGGGAAAAAATTGGGGGCTAGTTAAATAACTTATGGTACACATATAAAACAGAATATTATACAACCATTTAAAAGAAAGACAGATATACAGTGACTCCTATGTCAGGACTTCCAAGAGAATAAAAGCAAGAAGCAAAATAGTGTATATAATATGCATCATGAACATATATTACAATTTGAAAAACAAATGGATCTACTGGATGTACATTTATAATATATATATGGTACATATATGTACCATACACACACACACACACACACACACACACACACACACACACACCAGGCATTGTTTCTAGAGTCTTTTTCTTCTAACTCCCGCTGAACTTCATGAGGCCTTCACTGTGGTAGGCAGCTTGGTGCAGAAGAAAGAACTTGAATCAGAATTAGAAGCTCTGTATGCAAGTCTCAGCTTTGGCATTTATTGACCATATAATCTTGGATAAGTACTCTAACCTCTCTTTTTCTCAGTTTACCTCACAAAGATAAAACCTTATTTTAATGAAAGACAGTGTGTCCTAGTTAGTCAAGTCATGGGATTTGAGGCTGCAAACCTAAGTCTAAGGTTTTGCTCTGTTAGTTCTTGGCTTTGTGTCCTTGACAAGCGACAAGCTATTTACACTTAATTTTCATAATTTATAACATGAGGATAATGTCTATCTCCTAGCAGTGAAAATGAAGACACTGAGGTTCAGAAAGTTTAAATGATTTGTTTAGAGACATAAGATTGTTACAGACAGAAAAGACTAAAGCTGTTGTCTGCTAAATTTTAATAATCTATTCATGAGTATATTTTCAAACAGAATTTCCTTGATAGCAATATGAAAAGATAAGCACACACATAAATTTTCTTAAATTGCTCTTGATTAACATGAATATTGTAGTTATAATTATATAACTTAAAAGAATCTTACATACTTTGGGGATTTAGAGTATGTTGACTTTAGAGTTACTTATTAACATTTAACGTCCTTAAAAGCAGTGAAAGCTTGAAACATCATATCATTCATTTTTATGACACATTTTCCCATATCTTTAAAATGAAGTATTATTTAGCAAAATAATTTGAAAATTAAAATACATAGGATTTAATTTTGCATTGGATTCTTGTGGAAGATAGGGTTTTGGAGGTAACCCTCAGGATAACTAAAGATAAATAGCACAACATGGACTGGAAATTAATAACTTGAAATATTTTAGCTTTGGTCAAGAGCGTATGTCCCTTTCCATGCATTCTTTAATTTCAATTTGTTTTGGAATATTTGAAATAACTAATATTTGCTTTCCTCAAATTAAAACAGTACAACAAACACTATATAATAAACATGACTGTGGCTGGAGAACACCAGCAATTCAGTCAATTTGGCTAAGAAACTACACTAATTCATACAAATGGTTATCTTGAAGAAGTCACATTTAGAGCATGAATGTAAAATGCATCCAGTGCCAAACCCAAATTTAAGGCTACCAAATAGTTTTGTTGTTTAAATTTTCCCTTTGCCCCACTACCATCACATTCAATTAGTAAGTTTATTTTATCAGGATGAACTTACACCTCATCCTTACTATCTAAAAGATACATTTTCATAAACATAAACATCAGTCAGAAATCAAAGTTAGATTATGGAAAGTCCTTTGAACAAAGACAGGAAACTAAAGGGAATAGATGACAGTGCCGTATGCCCATAATTAATAAAAAAAAAAAAGTTTGAAAGCCTAATTGGTAGAAAAACATAATTCAATAGGATTATTAAAGATCAGAGTAGAAAAAAGTCTTAGACAGTACAATGTAGTAAACTATAAAAGGAATTCTTTCCATTCAGGTGAAAGATGTTTTAAGTAAAAGACTATGAAATGCAATAAACAGCACTACAGGATGGTCCATAGACATTTATTTAAGGCCCAAGTAAATAACCATAATACATTCCTTACTTCCAAGCTCTACCCAGAATTTAGAAACTTATATTTGAGAAAACATTTCAAGATCTAGTGAGCATTCTTGGTCATTGAGTTAGAACATGTTCTTAACTACTGAACCTATGCAATAATTAATGATAAAATGTAGATCAAGAATATCTATTTATTGAATCAAAGACATATCAAGTTTACTTTTATTTGTTAAGCAAATATAAATGAAATAAAGCCACACATTAAAGGGTTGTTAGCAGTGGGTTTTGGTTTTTTATAGGCTTGCTGGGTAAAGATCCGAATTTGATGATGCTTGATAGTACTGTTTACCCTCTATCACCTATTCAGTTCACAACTCCTAGAATAAACATGTCTTGAATATCCTAAGTAATTGTGAAGTGAAGGAGTTACATAATTTTCAGAAATAACAAGGCAATATACATGGCATTCTGTGGTTTCAGCAAACATACTCATAAATTTCTCCAAAAGTAGATAAAAAGCATTCTGATTGTGATTTATAAAGATGCTTTCCACAGCATTCTTTACTTCCTTTGTCAAATTTGTTGCAACTGTCATATGTTTTTTAATATTATCAATAGAATAAACTTAAATGTAATTATTGGATGTTACGCCTTCCAGGATAATGTCTTCAAATGTGGAACTTCAAATGAAGACTTAAAGAAGGGCATGTAAGAGTCCCATGGAAAATAATTTGTTTACACAAAGACTTAAGCAATCAGATTTGAAGGCATTCATATTATCACAATAGGCAAACTACCAGAAGTTATTAACAGATGTCCCAAGCCATTCTCTGAGGCTATCTGTTATAGCTTTGTTATAGCCTTGATAACCTTGTTATCAAGGTTTAAAAAAAAATCAAAGGGAGAATTATTTTCAATTTTTAAAGAGTAATAGATATTTCCTCAAAACATTAATATGTACCAAGTATTGCATCACTATAACTGTATAGAGACAAAACTCATTCAAAGGTTCACTTAAAATGGGTACATTTTATTGTATACAAATTTCCTCAAAATAAAGTTGCATTTAAAAAGTTTATAGGGATTATAGAAGCACTGTGAATAAGAATCTAAGACCTACCCATATTTGGTGGTCAGGGTCATGAACTCCTCCCAGATTCAGCTGTAAAGACTTTTACAAACATGCTTTCATCAAGCTAACCCCATCATCAATTCTGATTCAGTATATACCAAACTTGTGTGGTCATAAAAAGGCCTGTGTAATTGTTAAACACATAGATTTCAGGGTCCACACATAGATTTTAAGACCTGTCAAATCTGCATGTTTAGCATCTATACCACATGATTCCTAGAATTTGCTCATCTGAGAAATAGGGCTTTTGTTTCTCCAGTCCTTCTTAATAATCATTTTTCTACTCAGTTTTTCAAGTAAAATTCTTCCAGCTCAGATTTCTATTACTCTGTGAATTGTTCAAAGCTTTATGGACCTCTGCTTTCCAGAATTCCAGATATTATGGTATGCACTGACAACATCCTAATCAGGAATTCAAAAAAGAACAAATTCAATAAAAGACTAAAGATCTCCTACTTTGGTTCATTACATCAGGTAATGAAGTGAAAGAAAAGAAGAATATGGCATTGGCTTCCAATGTCACCTTCCTAGGTATAACAGCAATAAAGCTATGTACTTTGCTCAAAAACAAAGAAAAAGCTTCAAGCATTTTGAAAGCGATTTAATTTACTAATTTAAAAAGGGAACTGTAGGATGCCAAGCAAATACTGATTTTGAGTCCAAAGGAATGCATTATAATACCCACTTGTTTTGGTTATAAACACTTATTGAGGTTAAATGTACAGTGAATATAGCTCTCTTTGAATAATGTGGCCTCACTAATTTTAACTATTTTTGTCATCTTCACAAATTCTGAATTACTGAATCATTTCAATTATGGTTACAGAAAGTTGTCCAAACTGAGTACAGATGCTGACAAATGCCTGAAATTTCTGAACTCAGAATAGGAATGACCAGAGAAGCAGCCTCCTGGTTTGTTATCAGCAAGGCTTATTTATGTTTTACTAAAATAGCGGTCTTTAAAGAAGGCACATAAGAATCACTTGTAATACCCACAAAAAACAGACCCCTGAGCCTGACCCAGAAATAATGGATCCAAATCTTAAAGGCAGTGGCCCAAGTATCTGTATTTCAACTAGATTCCTAGGCAATTCATATGCTGAAACAGTTTGGGGAATCTCTTTACATTTTAAGAACTCTAAAGCTGTTCAAGACAGGATTCTTCTGCTATCACTGAAGTCACAAGGACTATGTTATGACCCAGAAGCAGAGATGGATCTGTGTGAGTGTTATGTTGATTTTCTATAAAATCATTTCTTCCAAAGTAAACAAATAATAAGAGAATCATCAGAAAACCTTCCTCAGAACCATCTGACATTGATTTTTGGCTACAACTTTGTGGCTACTCATTAACGCCACAAACTGAAAGAAGAGATAAATTTTTCCTTGAATGACATAATTGCTAAAGCATCGTCACTCACTTGTTAGTCAACTGTTAAATATATATATTGTGTGTATATATATATATTCCTCCTTCTCTCCCTTCCTCCTCTCCATCTGTCCACACACAGAAGCAGTTTTTCAAGACTATTTCCTGGCTGGCAAAACTGAGTTGGTAGTAAGGAAGAGGAGGGGTCTTACATATGTAAGAACAGTGATGCAAAATTTTTAAATTTTAACATCATCACAATATTGAGGAAACTGGGAAAAAGAGACCAGGTAAGTAAGAAGTAACAATACACCATTTTGTTGAGATCTCTTTGTTCTTTATCTGTCTATACATAATATTCTGTTTCCTGCCTACCACTGCTCTCTTTCTTCTCTCTTCCTGAATCCTGACTTTTCATCCTACTTTACCACTTTTCTCGTTTTTGCATTTATTAATCCATATGTAGTATGATCATTTTATCTTCAGGTGAACAGTTTATCAAATTTTTACAGTATGTACTTTAAGTATTTTGGAGGACAAGATTTGACATAAAACTGATTCCACTTAATAACAAGCCATATTATAACAACATTTACCTCCACTTGTTTTAAATTGATCTTTCTCCGGTACAAAAATCCTATGATAATCAGCCATAAAAATGATTAGATAGGACACATAATTAGGGGTCAGCTTTTCCGCACATGGCTGGAAACACGTGCTTTTACGAGGCACATGCGTTAATTAAAACACAAGATTCAGAATACAAATACATTTGGCATATAAATCTATCTGTCAAACTTAGCAAAGGGAAAGAAATATTTCATTCATTTAATTTATTCTTGTCTTTTAAAAAGAAATACTTTTGACAATGGCTGATAAAGAAGAGCAACTAGCACTGGTTTACATAGAAATTGATGCTCTGTGAAGCCATTTACTAAACAGCACCTTGATTGCCTGAGTCAATGCATCTTATACAGAGAGGTTTCCAGGAAGCACGGAGAGGGTCTAGCAGAATATTTATGCAGTGCCATTTTAAAATAGGCTAAATAATTTGTTAACATGGCTTTTCTTTAACAACATTTTAAAAACAGAATGCTTTTAAAATTGAATAATCATTTTAGCAAGGTGAATCCTTCAGAGATAACAGAAAAAACTTGAAGAGATGCAATTAAAATTATGACAAAGCACTATTAACATTTGAGCACATATTCCAGTATGAATGCTTCTAAGATACAATTTTGAAAAAAATTTACATATTAAAGCTGTTATTGCTTAGACAATGTCATTTCATAAAATTACAAACTTTTTCTTACGCTCATTTTATTTATTTTTAAATCTTAGATAATGACTTTTAGCTCCATATTTATTCATTTGTTATTAAAATTATAAAATTACTTTCTCATCCACAATGGTTTTAGTCTCCAGTTTTAATTTTGATATTCTCTTCAGTCTCAGAAAATATATACGTATGTACAATATAAGTAGTAGGTATGTATGTGTGTATATGTAATAGGTATACAGGTATATGTAACTAGATAAAGTAATTATATAGGTATGTATATATGTACAGTAGGCATATAAAGATTACAGGGTGGTGCGTGTATGTGTGTGTGTGTGTGTCAATGTGTTGATAGGGACTTTGTTTTGACTCCATATCCTAGTATAATGTAAGTTCTCAATAAGTAGGTGATGAGTGACTTAAGTTCCAAAATTTAGTATTAAACTTTAACTGTAAAATCTTTATATATTCTTGAAAATAAACTATTCAACTTCAACTATTCAAGTGCGGCTATTTCAGCTATACTTAAATATAAACGTTCCCTTTGAATCTCATGCCACACGCTTTACCATTTTCTTGGATGAATTTTTATATTTTAAATATACTCTACTTTAAAAATTTACTAATTAACACCCCTAATGAATTTTACTCTCTAAAAATCAAAACAGATACCTCTCTGTCATATGTTTGTTTTTTTTTTCCATGTTTGACTTTTTATTTATTTTTCTGGTTGAAGTATACTTGATTTACAGTGTTTCAGGTGTACAGCAAAGTGATTCAGTTCTACTACAGATTCAGATTCTTTTCCATTATAGGTTATTACAAGATAGTGACTATAGTGCTCTGTGCCATACAGTAGGTCCTGGTTGTTTATCTATTTTATAGTAGTGTGTTATCTGTTAATTCCTAATTTATTTCTCACCCTTTTTTCCCCTTTGGTAACCATAAGTTTTTTTTTTTTTTTTCTATGTCTGTGAGTCTATTTTTGTTTCATAAATAAGTTCATTTGTTTCATATTTTAGATTCCACATAAAAATGATATCATATGATATTTGTCTTTGTCTGGCTTACTTCACTTAGTATGATAAACTCTAGGTCCATCCATGTTGCTGCCAATGGCATTATTTCATTCTTTTCTATGACTGAATAGTATTCCATTGTATATATGTACCATGTCTTCTTTATTCATCTCTTGATGGACATTTAGGTTGCTTCCATGTCCTGGCTATTGCAAATAGTGCTGCTATGAACATTGAGGTTCATGTATTTTTTCGAATTAGAGTTTTCTCTGGAAATATGCCCAGAAGTGGGATTGCTGGATCATACGGTAACTCTATTTTTAGTTTTTTTAAGGAATCCCCCATGTTTGACTTATGTATAATCATTCTTTATCTGTAGGCAGAGTGGTACCTACACTGTTTTCTCTTCTCGCTGTGGCCCTGGGAGACTTTTCTTTCTTCCTTTACCTACCCTTCCCTTCTCATCTGTTCCCTCCCTTTCTTCCTTCCTCCCCTCCCTCCCTGGTTATCTACCTCCTTACCTTTCTTCCTCTTTTCATTTTTTTTTTTTCTTTATTGGAGTATAATTGCTTTACAATGGTGTGTTAGTTTCTGCTTTATAACAAAGTGAATCAGCTATACGTATACATATATCCCCATATCTCTTCCCTCTTGCATCTCCCGCCCTCCCACCCTCCCTATCCCACCCCTCTAGGTGGTCACAAAACACCGAGCTGGTCTCCCTGTGCTATGCGGCTGCTTCCCACTAGCTATCGGTTTCACATTTGGTAGTGTATATATGTCCATGCCACTCTCTCACTTTGTCACAGCTTACCCTTCCCCCTCCCCATATCCTCAAGTCCATTCTCTAGTAGGTCTGCATCTTTATTCCCTTCCAGCCCCTAGATTCTTCATGACCTTTTTTTTTTAGATTCCATATAAATGTGTTAGCATACAGTATTTGTTTTCCTCTTTCTGACTTACTTCACTCTGTATGACAGACTCTAGGTCCATCCACCTCACTACAAAAACTCAATTTCGTTTCTTTTTATGGCTGAGTAATAATCCATTGTATATATGTGCCACATCTTCTTTACCCATTCATATGTCGATGGACACTTAGGTTGCTTCTGTTATATGTTTTTATGCAAATTTTTGATTTATATATTTTCCTTTAGCTCCAGTTTAAAATAATGTAAGATGTATCAGATCCACTACAATCCAGCTTCCACAACCTGAATATATTTTCAAGTCACTGCACAATAAGGATTACCTACCTACTAACTATCTATTATATAATCTAAGTTAAAATACGTCATAACAAGACGTTCCTTTTTCTAACTTCAAGGTAATCCATCATGAACATCCATCCTTCAAATGTTATTTTTCACAGGATATTATACATAGACCATCAAATTGCAAAATTGTCAGTCAGGTAAAACATTTAAAAAAAAAATCTTCATGCATATAATGGTAATATGATATGAAACAAAAATGATATAAAACTAATAAATGTGATTCATTTATTCAAAAAAATAAAAAAGCATGCTCCCAGGCATTTCTCTAGGAACCAAGAATAACAAATAAGACAGATATGATCCATGTTTTGATGGAAATTAGTCTATTTAATAAGAATATGACATTATTTACGTAATGATACAACACTCTTATCCATATTCCATCTTGAGATAGAGGTGTTTTAAACTAGCTAAACAGGCTTCCCTGGTGGCGCAGTGGTTGAGAATCTGCCTGC
Organism: Balaenoptera ricei; assembly: GCF_028023285.1. Lineage (NCBI taxonomy): Eukaryota > Metazoa > Chordata > Mammalia > Artiodactyla > Balaenopteridae > Balaenoptera > Balaenoptera ricei. The sequence goes on from NC_082642.1 coordinate 60,799,495, forward strand.
CAATGCAGGGGACACCGGTTCGAGCCCTGGTCTGGGAAGATCTCACATGCCACGGAGCAACTAGGCCCGTGAGCCACAACTACTGAGCCTGCGCGTCTGGAGCTTGTGCTCCGCAAGAAGAGAGGCCGCGATAGTGAGAGGCCCGCGCACCGCGATGAAGAGTGGCCCCCGCTTGCCGCAACTAGAGAAAGCCCTCGCACAGAAACGAAGACCCAACATAGCCAAAAAAAAATTAAATAAATAAATAAAATAAATTAGCTAAACATTCATAGAATTTACCTGGAATGAAATAGATGTAAAGATATTACTAAGTATCAATATATACTAAGATTTTACTACGTAATATATTAAGATTTTACTAAGGTATCTTCTAGCTTTACCTTTTTATGTGTCACTGATTCTACATGATCTCAAATTCCTGCCCTCAGCACCTGGAGACCAGGCTACTGATCAATACTAACCTCACCATCTCCCCTCCTGCCATCAGAAGATACTATCTTTGTTAAATACCAAGGAATGTTATAAATCTCTCTAAACAATTGCTCCCATACTGCCTTGTTTCACTTCTCCCCTAATCCTCACAAAGTCTTCCTTTCATGCTAATAAACTTCCAAGTTCCTCAATATTGTTAAACTACTGGCAAAGCAGAAACTCTGAGAGAATCTCACTGACTGTCTACTCTGTGTCTAAACTGGGAATGCAGAAGACTGCCGGAGAAGTTCATTTGTCCAACCTGGATCGGGGTGACACCTAAAGTTACGCACGTCACTCTCAAATTCCAGAGTGCCCCAAGTCACAACCAGTCTCTCTTCTAAGGACATATTCAGAAGCCCCACTGGAACTGGAATAATTCTATCATCTCCAAGCTTAACTGTCCGTAAGGATGCTCCACCAGTCTTCTATTTGACAACGTCTTTGTCCCTCACTCAACTTCTATGTAATCCTAAATGCAACGAGAAAACATTAAGTGGTTTTAGACAGGGGAGTAATAGAATCAGGTTTGAATGTTAGAAAACCCTCTAGATGCATGTAAGCGGATACACTGAATAGTATGCAGCTGAAGGTTATAGTGGTAATTCAAGAGAAGGATGTTTGCTTGGCTCTAGATAGTGACCGTGAGCACGAAGAAAAGAGCCAGATCTGAAGTAGGACACAAAGTCCTTGCTGTGACCTAAAAGCTGAAGCCGGTATGGCTAGAGAATTTTTTCTCTTGCCCTAAAGAAAGTTACCTTTTAGCCGAGTGTTACGGTAAACAAAAAAGTAAAAAATATCTACCATAGAAAGTGAGTAGTGGTTTGAACAAAGAAAAAGTAAATAAAGAAAGGGGCATGGATCGAAAGGGTGGGGATAATGGTTGTACAACGAAATATTCTGGTCACATGATGCCACTTTGAGAACGGTTGATTTAAGCAACACTTCGAAGGCAGTGAGAGAGCGAGTCACAGGCATATCAGGGGCAAACGCCGCAGGCAGAGGGACCGGAGGCGACAGAGAACCTAAGCGAGAGCACTTACCCAGTGTGGGAGGAACAGCCGGAGCACGAGAGAGCTCTGCGGAGAAACTGCACGGAGCTGCTGCACTCTACTCCCCATCCTCGCTCCCCACCATCCCCGCTCGCCTCCCTCCCGGGGACTGACCAGAGCCAGGAGGGCGCACACGTACCAGCCCCGGGGCGCCAACATCTTTGACCTCCGATTGGGTACCGGGGCCCCTGAGTTCCCGCCTCCCGCTTCCGGCGCCTGCGGGGCCTCCTTCCCTGCTGTCCTGGGGCCGGTGTTGAGGTGACTGTGACCGGCAGCTGTGGAGGAAAAGGACTGGTGTGGGGTTGGAGGTAGGCCTGGTGTCCACCCGGGGTCCTTGCGGTGCGGACAGAGCTGAGGATGGGAGGGCGAGGCGCAGGCTCCCGGCTCCTCAGGACCCGGCGTTTCCTGAGGAGGAAGCTGGCGCGGCCAGAGCTGCGCGAAGGAGGTGAACGTGGGGCTTGGCCTGCAGGACCTTGCAGACGATTATAGGGTTTCGGCTTTTCCTTGAGACGAGTAGGAGCCACTCAGTTCTGAGCAGAGAAGTAACACAAACGACCTAACTGCTGTTTAGTGAGGCTCTCCGGCTGTTGTGTGGAGAATAAATGGTCGGGTATCGCTTATAGAAGTGGAGACATCTATCGCGAGAATTGAGCGGCGTGGTTTTGGTGGTGGTTTGTCCCAGGATCGTAGTAATGACAGTGGTGAGAAGTGGATTTTGGAGATAGAGAGGTAGATATAGATAGAGATTTTTATAACTGGGAGAGGCAACAGGAAAGAAACAACAGTCTGTTCATGTGCTTCATTCTCTTGAAGCCCCCTGACTCGCACCAGTTCTCAAGGAAGATGAGCATTCCATAACCACGTTCTCTTCTGTGTGCTTGTGTTGTTTTCCTTGTTGATGATGTTAACCAAACCAAGTAGAGTCAAGCCTCAACTTTGAAGAGAATGAAATATATTTATGTTCTTTTGGCTTTCTTCTCAGTCACAACATCCAATTGCAAGGCCCCGGGAAACCAGCAGAGACCTGGATGGCGTAAAGTCAAACATAGCAGGAACAGCCTGGCTCAGATTAAGGCTGTGTTCCTTCTACGTTGTTGTTTTATGGATTCCAGTGCATTCAGTCTCTGGGAGGAGGGTTGAAAACCCATAGTCAAAATGTTTTACTGTTTTGAATGGTTTAGTGATTATCATTTATTTTGACATTTCAATAGTATTATAGGGGAAATGTGTGATTTTTGTATTTATCAAAAGTGGCCACAGCTTTATAAAAGATGAAGAAATATTTTAACAGAGGATTATGCATTATTTGGTGTTATCTGATTGTTTTCATTCTTCCATCCAATGTAAAGATTTAAGACCCTTTATAATCATTTATGTGTTGCGATTGCTTTTTTTTTTTTTTTTTTAATATAGTGGGAGTGACTTTGTTTCACTTGAAAGAAGAAACTTTTGGTGGTGGAGTGGGTGTCAGGGAAGGGAAGGAGAGAGCTAGGGATTTGTTGCTTATTTACACTTTTTAGTTTTAAATTATTATAGATTCACATGTAAGTTGTAAGAAATAATACAGAAATACTTCATGTATTCTTTACCTAGTTTCCCTCAATGGTAACATCTTGAAAAAATTATAGTACAATATCACAACCAAGATATTGATATTGATACAAGTTGCAGAACATTTCCATAGCAACAGGGATCCCTCATGTTATTCTTTTATAGCCACACCCAATTCACTCCCAGTCGCCACCTTCTTCTAATTCCCAGCAACCACTCATCTGTTCTCCATTTATATAATTTTGTCATTTCAAGAATGTTATATAAATGGGATCACAGAGTAAGGTACTTTTTAGGGTTGGCTTTTTTCACTCAGTATAATTCTGGAGATTTATCCAAGTTGTGTGTGTTAGTAGTTTGTTTTTTTTTATTCTGAGTAATTTTGCATGGTATCAATATACCACAGTTCCTTTAACTGTTCACCAGTTGGACATCTGGGTTGTTTCCAGTGCTGGGCTATTACTAATAAAGCTGGTATAAATATTTATACATAGGTTTTTGTGTGAACATAAATTTTCATTTCACTGGGATAAATGCCCAAGAGTGCAATTTCTGAGATATGGTAGTTGCATGTTTAGTTTTATAAAAACTGCAGAACTTTTTGGGAGTGACTGTGCTATTTTACATTCTCATCAGCAATGTGTGAGTGATCCAGTTTCTCTGAATCCTTTACCAGCATTTGGTGCTGTCATTTTTTTTTTTATTTTAGGCATTCTGGTAAATAATATCTCATGGTTTTAATTTACATTTCTCAAATGATGTTGAACATACATGTGCTTATTTGTCATCTGTATGTCCTCATTAGTGAAATGTATCTTCTTTTGCCCATTTTCTAACTGGATTTTTTTATTATTATTATTAGGTTTTGAGACCTCTTTATACATTCTGAATATTGTACTTGGCCTTTTTTGCATTGGCTGGAACTTCCGGTGCTGTGTTGAATGAGTAGTGAGAGTAGACATCCTTATCTTGTTCTTTGTGGATGAAAGCATTTATTCTTTGACTATTAAATATAATGTTAGCTGTAGGTTTTTTTTTTTTTTTCGGTAGATGCTTTTTATCAAGCTTATTTTTATCATATATGGCTGTTGAAATTTGCCAAAAGCTTTTTCTGTGTATGTTGATATGGCCATGTTGAGGTAGGAGTAGATAGGCCCCAGGCTGAGCAGCTGCAGCTGGTCTCCTGCTGAGGCTTCCAGATGGGATACCAGCAGGAGCACTGGGACCTGGCTGGGTGCATTCTTGTGGATTTCCCGGCCCAACACATGCACAGAGAAGGCCCTCAGTCTAGGGGAAGGACAAAAGGAGGGAGAAGACACCAGCTGGAATCCGTCTTGGCTGAGAGATGCTTGCACACACCAGGACCAAATATGGAGATGATTGGCCAGAGACAACCCAGAAAACTGTCCCCATGTAAGCAACCTAAGCCACCCTTATGGTGCGTAAGTCATTCTGAGTCCACCTGTGTGGTCTTTCACATGTACGTTGCTTCTAGTAAACGCTTTTATCTTTTTCACAATCTTGGTCTCTTTACTGAATTGTTTCTTCAAAGAAGACAAAATCCGAGGTCCTTCTTCCATCTTTTCATGGCCAGAATCAACGTGACTTTTAACTTCTTTAACCTGTTTATATGGTGGATTACGTTGATTGATGTTCAAATATTGAACCAGCTTTGCATATATGGAATAAACCCTACTTGATTTTGGTTTATAATTCTTTTAACTATTACTGAATTCTACTTGCTAATAATTTGTTAAGGACTGTTGCATCTGTATATATGAGGGATGTATGTTTGTAGTTTTCTTTTTTTGTGTACTGACTTTTTGTCTTATTTTAAGTAATACTAGTTTAATAAAATGAATTGGAAAATTTTATAATCTCTTATGTTTTCCTGAAGAGATAGTTTTGAATTTGTGTTAACTCTTCTTTAAATATTTGGTAGAATTCTCCAGTGAAATCCTCTGGACCTGCATGTTTTGTTTTGGGGATGTTCAAAGTTGTGAACTCAGTTTCCTTAATATTTATAGGTCTACTTAAATTACTTATTTCATATTGGATTAATTTTGATAGTTCTTTTTTTTGAAGAATTGGTCCATTCCTTCCTTGTGTCAAATCCATGTGTGTAAAACTGTTCACAGTATTTCTTTATTATTCTTTTGATGCCTGAAGAGTCTATTGTGATATTCTCTGTTTCATTCCTGATACTGGTAATTTGCATCTTTTTTTTTCCAGTTTTGCTAGAGGTTTGTCCAATTTTATTATCTTTTCAAAGAACTAGATCTTTGTTCTCTTTCTTCATTGATATTTCTGTATTGTTTTCTGTTTTCAACTGAATTTAAATCTGCTCTTATCTTTACTGTGTCCCTCCTTCTGCTTGCTTTGGTTTATATTGGTCTTCTTTTTCTAGATTCTTAAGATGAGACTTAGTTTATTGATTTGTGATTTTTCCTTTCTAATATATGCACTTAGTGCTACAAGCTTTCCTCTCTGCATTGCTTTAGGTTTGTCCCACAAATCTGACACATTGTATTTGCATTTTCATTCAGTTCATTTAAAAAATAAAATTCCCTTGAGACTTTCTCCTTGGCACATGGATTGTTTAAAATTGTGTTTTTTAGTTTCCAAGGGTTTGGAGATTTACCTGGTATCTTTCTATTGTTGATTTCTGGTTTTAGTTCATTGTGGTCAGAGAATGTACTCTCATGATTTCAGCTCTTTGAAATTTGTTTTGTTGCCCAGAATATGGCCTATCTTGGTGTATATTCTTGGGGACATGAAAAGAATGTACATTCTGCTGCTGTTAGGTGAAGCATTGTATAAATTTAAATTAGATCCAGTTGGTTGATGTTGTTCAGAGTTTCTATATCCTTGCTGAATTTTTGTCTAGTTGTTCTGTCAATTGTTGAGGGAAGACAGTTGAAACATCTAACTATAATTGTAGGTTTTTCTATTTCTACTTTTAGCTTTACTGATTTTTGCTTCATATATTTTGCAGCTTCATTGTTTGATGCCTACTTATTTAGGATTGCTGTGTTTTCTTTTTGGATTGACCTTTTTATTATTATATAATTTCCCTCTCTGTCCCTGTTAATTTTATTTTCTCTAAAGTTGATTTGATATTCACAGTCTTACTTTCCTTTAATTAGTGTTTATATGATATATATTTTTTCCATTCTTATACTTCCAACTTGCATGTGTTGTTATACATGAAATGAGCTTCTTATAGACAGCATATAGTTGGGCCATAAGTTTTAATCAAATCTGCCAATCTTTGCCTTTTAATTGGTGTATTTATACCACTTACAGAGTAATTAATGACATGTTAAGGCTTAAGTCTGCCTTTTTTCCCTATTTATGTTCTTTTTTTTTGTTTTGTTTTGAGTGTATCTTTCTAGTGTTTTTGAGTATATCTTTGTATAGTTTTTCTTAATTGGTTGCTATAGGTATTACATTATACATACATACTTATTATCACAGTCACCTAGAGTCATTAGTTTATAAGATTTTTTGAAGTATAGAAAACTCATTTCCCTGTATATCCCTTATCTTCTTCTACTTATAATTGTTTTAAATATTTCTTCTACATGCATTTGGAACCACATTAGACAGTCTTATGATGTTTGCTTTAACCTTCAAACATAAATTAGAAATTTTAGGAGTAGAGGGGAAACGTGTTGAATTTACCCATATTTTACTTACCATGCATGTTCTTTTTTCCTACCTGTTGTTTCAAGGTTCCTTCTTTTATCATGTCCTTTCTGTTTAGAAAACTTCCTTTAGCCAGTTTTTTAGGGGTGATCTGGTAATAAATTCTATTACCTTTTTCTTCATTGGAGAGTGTCTTGATTTCCCTTTCATTACTGAAGGATGTTTTTGCTGGGTATAAGACGCTGGGCCACAGTTCCTTCCTGTTGTGCCCATTTCTTCTGCCTTCTGTGGTTTCTGATGAGAAACCCTCTGTCATTTAAATTGTTTTTCCCTTAGAGATATAGCATCATTTTTTTCTGACTGATTTCAAGATATTTTCTTTGTTTTTAGTTTTCATCTTAATTATGATGTGTCTTGGTGTAGATTTCCTTAGGTTTCTCATGTTTGGGGTTATTATTTCTTGAGTCTGTAGATTCATATCTCTTGTCATATTTGCAAAGTTTTCAGCTGTTATTTCTTCAAGTATTGTTCAGCATTGCTCTCTTTTCTCTCCATCCACAACAGTGATGACAAAAATGCTAGATCTTTTATTATAGTCCAACAAGGCCCTGAGGTTTTGGGGTTTTTATTCCCCATTCTATTTTTAATTTGTTCAGATTGGTAATTTTTATTGTTCCATCTTCTGTGTTACTGATTCTTTCTTTTGCATCTTTCATTCTATAATGGAAGATGCAAAAGAAAGAATCCACTGAGATTTTCATTTTCATTGTTATGTTTTTCAGTTCTAAAATTTTCATTTGATGGTACTTTATGTCATTTATTTCTTTATCAAAACTTTCTATTTATTTTCTGAGGCTTTCTATTTTTTTTAATTTTTCAAGAATGATCATAAATGCTTATTGAAGTATTTTTATCATGGCTGCTTAGAACTCTTTGTCAGACAATTCTAACATTTCTGCCATCTCAGTGTTGGCATGTATTGATTGTCTTTTTTCATTTAGTTGGAGATCTTCCTTGTAGTTGGATGATGAATGGTTTGTGATTGTAACCTGAATATTTAATATTATATTGTAAGACCTTACATCTTACGTAAATCTTCTGTTTTAATTGACTTTATGTGACACTGATCACTCCATTGGGGAAAAGAAGGATACCTTCTTATTACTACCAGATGGAGGTAGAAGTCCCGGTTTCCCCACTTGGTCTGCATTGACAAATGAGGGGGAGGATTCTCATTTTACTGGATGAGGGTGGGGCTTCTGGCTCCCCAGGTGTCCCCTAATGCTGCAGTGTGGGTGACCTCATTTCTGTCAGGTGATAGTGAAAGTCCTAACTTCATTAAGCCTCCTTTAACACCTTGCCAGAGGGGAAGGGGAGGGGGATCTGGTTACTACCTAGTGAGGGTTCAAGTCCAGACTCCCCATGTGATCTCTCCTGCAACAATCTCAGTGAGGATGTAGAGACACTTTAGTATGTACTTGTGAGGGCAGAAGTCTGTGATCCCCACTCAGCTTTTGCTAACAGGTGGGCTTGGGACCACAGTTTTTGTTTTTGTTTTTTTTTTACTGTAGTAGAGTGGTTATCGTCTAAAAGTATTTTTGTCTTGTTAGGCTGCTCCTTTCTAGGGATTTTTTTTGTCAACCAAAAATATAAATTGCTTATGACCATGTGTTATGAAGGAGCTGAATATCAATGTGTAGAGTAGGGTTAAATAAGATGTTATACTGAGAGGAGAGAATATGTACACTAAAATGAACTGTAATGGAGATTGAGGCTTGGAAACTCCATTAATCCACAACTATTGTCACAAAGTACTTATATTCCTGGGATAGGAGGAGCTTGGAAAGTGCCAAAGGAATTAAGAAATCTAAGAAACCTAATCATGTAGCACAAGTCATGTGAGACCAATCATTTAAACTTTTCTGGTCTCTATTTTGCTCATCTAAAAACAGAGGGTGTGGGATTGGTTAATGTCAATGAACTCTTCTAGCAATGTGATTCATTCTACAATTCTGCTAAGTGATTATGCACACAAAGAGAAATTAATAATTCTTTTCCATTGAACTCAGTGAAATTAAAAGAAACTAATATTTAGTTGGGCACATCACAATATGTTTCAGACATTGTTCAACACTAGCCAATGACAAAATTTTAGGATACGTTTTCAATCAATGTAAGTTATAAATAAATATAAACTTGTTAAAAAATGATATAATCTGCTAGAACCAATCAAAACTTGCATGTCCTGTATAACTACATCTCTTGTTTAAAACAACAGTATTTTATCAATTAATAAACCATTACCAATCCAATAAATCCTGGCAGACAAAGAACTAAAAATGCAATTCTGTGGAAAGAACAAATCAGATACTATTCACGTGATAGAAAACATTCTTCAGTATCAGTAAGATATGATCCATTTAAATTACAGGCATACCTTGTTTTATTGTACTTTGCTTTATTGCACTTCAAAGATACTGCATTTTTTGCAAATTGAAGGTTTGTGGCAACCCTGCATTAAGCAAGTCTATCACTACCATTTTTCCAACAACATTTGCTCACTTCCTGTTCCTGTGTCACATTTTGGCAATTCCCACAATAAAACTTGCCACCAGCAAAAAAACTTACAACTTGCTGAAGTCTCAGATGACAGTATTTTTAGCAATAAAGTATTTTTAAATTAGGTATGTACATTTTTTTAGACATAATGCTATTAAGACTACAGGGCAGTGTAAACATAACTTTTATATGGACTGGGAAACAAAAATTTGTGTGACTCACTTTATTGCTATATTCACTTTATTGTGATGGTCTGGAACCAAACTCACCATACCTCTGATATATGCCTTTACATATAGCCAAGTACTAAGTGTTTTTGTTTTTTTAATTGGAGTATAGTTGACTTATAATGTTTTCTTCATTTCAGGTATACAGCAAAGTGAATGAGATATATGTATGTGTGTGTATATATATATATACACACACACACACACACACACACACACACACACACATTCGTTTTCAGATTCTTTTCTCATATAAGTTATTACAGAATATTGAGTAGAGTTCCCTGCGCTATACAGTAGGTCCTTGTAAGTTATCTATTATATATATAGTAGTGTGTATATGTTAATCCCAATCTCCTAATTTATCATTTCCCCCCACATTTCTCCTCTGGTAACTATAAGTTTGATTTTGAAATCTGTGATTCTGTTTCTGTTTTGTAAAAATGTTCATTTGTATAATTTTTTATTGGAGTCCACATATAAGTGATATCATATGGTATTTGTCTTTCTCTGACTTACTTCACTTATTATGATAACCTCTAGGTCCATCCATGAAGTGCTAAGTTTTTATGTAGCCTTAAATTTGTTACTCACTAGAAGTGTGACCTCTGACAACTCACATTTCCACCACTTCCTCAATTGTAAAATGATGGCAGTTCAGCAAGTCTATCTTAGATATCCATTTCAGTTTTAAAGATTTATGATTTTATGATTCAGATTAACTTATTTGTGATTTAGTTATTTGTGGTAAAATACCAAAGGTCAAACTCCATCACTAAAAGAATGTATTATTTTCCTTTATCACAGCCATACCAAGTTGTATATACCATACAGCTTCACCTTGGTGCCCTTTCCTGGCACCTTTGTTGTTAAGTCCCATGATTCTAAGCACTACAGAAAAGTCACCTAATTGCGGATTGAATCCCCTAAAAAGTCAAGTAAATAATTTCAGAGAAACCCTCAACTGTACCAAGCATTTCTTTTACTTATCTACAGTGAAATGTCAAGCCATTATTAACAGATCCATAAACACAGTCACGTTTTTAATAATTAATGAAAAAATCCTTCTCTCCATTTCAGGTCCCACTTAAACTTCCATACCACCAAATTTTTTGAACTTATTAGACTGTCATTTGATGCTTCAGTTTCTTATACATTATCATTACATTTTTGCATTGAACATCTATTCACATTCCTTCCCTGATCTTGAAGGTCAGACACTCAGTGTCTCATAAATGCCAAATCAAATGACACTTTCTCTGTCATCACAGTTCCTTTCAGAGGCCTTGTCATTATCAACCACCAAGTGCTTTTCAGTGTCAGGATTTTCATTTTCTACCCAGCCATTACATTTTCATCCCCAGAATTCTATTCTGTCTTTTGTCTTATTTTCTTTTTCTTATTAATATGTCTAGGGGATGTCATTAAGCAATAGACTTGAATAACTATCTCTATGCTAGTCACTGCCAAATTCGTAACTCCAACTAGATTTCTTAGAACTGTGTATCTCAACTGCTTACTTGATCTTCCCTTCCGAATGTCCTATAGACCTCTCCAACACAATACACTTAAAATGAACTTCCTTTCCCAAATTAGCTCCTTCTCCTATAATTCCTTTTTTCTGTAATCTCCATCCATATATTATTTCTTACTTTCCCCATTCTTCACTACAAACTATTTCCAGAAAACCCTTTAGATATACCATCTTAACATTTCAAATCCTACTCAATGTCTATTGCCATTCCAAAAAAGCAAAACAAGCAAATGAAAGAAAATGAACAAGCAAACAAAAAACTAAGCAGAAGTGTCCTTAGAGATATAAAGACAGTCATAATTGAATGGTGTTAGAGACTCCAGGCAAGAAGAATGGGGTTCAAGGAGATACTATTCAATATTCCAGTGCTGCAGAGAGGAAAAATATGTTAATGACAGTACATTTTGCACAGGTTTTGAGGACTAGACTGTTAGTCACATTTAGAAATTAATGGCAGATTAAGAAGTAAAGCCAATAAGTGTTGACTATTCTATTTAAGGCATTTGGCTAATGGTCACAGTGTTGAGGAGACAGAGGGACATGGAATTCCCATGTAGAATGTACACATGTAGAATCATGTACACATGTAGAATCAGCAACAAACAGTAGGAGAAGCCATCTACTAAGATAGACAAAAAGGAGGTAGATGTGTATGGCAATAATAATTAATAAATAATAATAACTAATAACTTTCATTTTTAGAGCTTGCTTTATGTCAAGCCCTGTGCCAGATGATTTATATACACTGCGATTTAATAGTTTAAAAAAAAAATCCTATGTGATAGGCTTTATTGTTTACTAGATCAAAAACTTGCCTAAGTTTCCTAAGTGGTGAAACGGAAAATAACACAAAGTTGCTTTTGGCTTCTGTTATAAACAGCGTCACATTAGAGGTAATATACTTTATCCATAATAACATAACAGAAAGATTTAAAAATCCTGACATAGAAGTAATGATACACACAGATGAACTCCAAATGAAAAATAATGATTTACAAAGAATGCTTTCTAAATGTGAAATTAGAGGTTAGGTTTTAGGAACAGAATAGCCTAATACTTCTCACATGGTGTATTTTTAGGATGCTGCAAAAATTAAGATTAACATTTAGTCAGGGACCTGACTAGGGTGAGGCAAACAAGGGAACTAGTGCAAAATTTAAGGAAGCACTCACACTTGAGTTCATGTAAGTGCAGGGTCAACATTTGCACTGAAGAGTGTGTATCTCCTTAAATTTTTGCCTTAGGCACTTTGCTTGCCTCACCCTAGTCCTAGTCCTAATCCTATCATTTGTCGAATTTAATAATATGCTCTAAAAATCTTATCAAAAATTAACACAACGTAAAAATTAGTAACACTTGCTAAGCCACCCAAAAAAATAAAATACTTAGGAATAAACCTCACCAAGGAGGTAAAAGACTTATACGCAGAGAACTATAAAACATTAATAAAGGAAATTGAAGATGATTCAAAGAAATGGAAAGATATCCCATGCTCTTGGGTTGGAAGAATTAATATTGTTAAAATAGCCATACTATCCAAAGCAATCTACAGATTAAACTCTGTCCCTATCAAATTACCCATGACATTTTTCACAAAACAAGAACAAATAATCCTAAAATGTAAATGGAACCATAAGAGACCCAGAATTGCCCAGGCAATCCTGAAAAAAAAAGAACGAAACAGGAGGCATAACCATCCCAGACTTCAGACAATACTACAAAGCTACAGTAATCAAAAGAGCACGGTATTGGCACAAAAATAGACATATGGATCAATGGAACAGAATAGAGAGCCCAGAAATAAACCCACATACCTACAGTCAATTAATCTTCGACAAAGGAGGCAAGAATTTAGAATGGGACAAAGACAGTCTCTTCAGCAAGTGGTGCTGGGAAAGTTGGACAGCCACATGTAAATCAATGAAGTTAGAACACACTCTCTCACCATACACAAAAATAAACTCAAAATGGCTTAAAGACTTAAACATAAGACATGACACCATAAAACTCTAGAAGAGAACATAAGCAAAACATTCTCTGACATAAATCGTACCAAAGTTTTCTTAGGTCAGTCTCCCAAAGCAATAGAAATAAAAGCAAAAAGAAACAAATGGGACCTAATCAAACTTAAGCTTTTGCACAGCAAAGGGAACCATAAACAAAATGAAAAGACAACCTACAGAATGGGAGAAAACATTTGCAAATGATGCGACCAACAGGGGCTTCATTTCCAAAATATACAAACAGCTCATACAACTCAACAACAGAAAAAAAAAAAAAAAAAAAAACAACAACCCAACTGGAAAATTGACAGAAGCCCTAAAGAGACATTTCACCAGAGAAGAAATACAGATGTCCAATAGGCACATGAAAAGATGCTCAACATCACTGATTATTAGAGAAATGCAAATCAAAACTACAATGAGGTACCACCACACGCCAGTTAAGAATGGCTATCATTTAAAAGTCTGCAAATAACAAATACTAGAGAGGGTGTGGAGAAAAGGGAACCCTCCTACACTGTTGGTGGGAATGTAAGTTGGTACTGCCACTGTGGAAAGCAGTATGGAGGTTCCTCAGAAAACTAAAAATAGAATTACCATATGATCCAGGAATCCCTCTCCTGGGCATATATCCAGACAAAACTCTAATCCAAAAAGATACATGCACTTCTATGTTTATAGTAGCACTATTCACAATAGCCAAGACATGGAAACAGCCTAAATGTCCATTGAGAGAGGAATGGATAAAGAAAATGTGGTACATATATACAATGGAATACTGCTCAACCATAAAAAAGAATGAAATAATGCTATTTGCAGCAACATGGATGCAACTAGAGATTATCAAACTAAGTGAAGTAAGTCAGAATGAGAAAGACAAATACCATATGTTATCACTTATATGTGGAATCTAAAATATGAAACAGAGGAACATATCTATGAAACAGAAATATAATCACAGACATAGAGACTAGATTGGTGGTTGGCAAGGAGTAGGGAATGGGAGAGGGCTGGGTTAAGGGTTTGTGATTAGCAGATGCAAATTGGTTTATATAGAATGGATAAACAACAAGGTTCTATATAGCACAGAGAACTATATTCAATATCCTGTGATAAACCACGATGGAAAAGAACATGAAAAAGAATGTATATGTATGTATAACTGAGTCACTTTGCTGTACAGCAGTAATTAGCACAACATGGTAAATCAACTATACTTCAATAAAAAAATTTTAAAAAGAAACTCTTGCTAAGCCATAATAATGTTATGTGCTCATAGACTCTAAGACCATGTTGCTTCATCATGAAATTGCATACACTATAAATTTAATTTAAAATATGAATTAGCCATGGTGAGAATGGTTAAATAAATCAGTGTATATTGCATAGCCATTTAAGATATATTTAAGTGATTTTAATGATATTGTAAAATTAGCATGTATAATAGTAAGCAAAATAGGGAGGCTTTAAATGGAATTTATTATCTGATCCAAATTATGTAATATATACCTACATATAGGTATATAAGTATGTGTGCATTTTTAAAAAGTCAGAAGAAAATATATCAAGATATAAGTGTTTAATTTGGGTTTGTAATCTTACTGGTTATTTAAATATTTTGCTTTATATTTTTATGTAATTCAACATTTGTAAAATAATCTTGGACTAAGAAGGAGAAAATAATTTTAAAACATATGTTTATTGACTACATACTATGTTCCAAGTGTAAAGTATTTGGGAATTAAAGATAAATAGAACATGGTCCCTGCCATCTTCAAATCCCAGTGTGTAACAGAGAAAACAGGTCTCACACACACACACCTACACACACACACAATTGGTTGTGTGTAATATGGTAGATTCCATACTATAGTGCCCAAAACCCTCTATGTGATAACAAAATATTGAATAATAAGCTCACTTCTTAACAAAATATTCAACTGTGTGTGCAAAGCAAATGGGTTGGATGGAATTACTAAAACCAAAGCATAGTTCACTCTTTTTTCTTGAGTCCGTTTTCCCTAGAAGCAACTAGAGGCAGTGTTCACCTCTAGAAAGTGATCAATTGATGCCTAAACTTTGATGTGTGCTCCTCTGTGCAGCAATGCATTTTTGATGAAAAAGAGGGAGTAAAGGATGTAACATTTAGCTAATAATCATTGTAAAGTTATATCTGCCCATTTAAAGGATGTAATCTTTATTCTCTTTCATTTCTATGTACATTTTAAGAGAAGTTATTGAAAAATTTTGACATCTTTTGCTGAGCACAAGTTTGTATCTACATATGAACATTATATCTTTTAGGCTTTGCATGTTATATACCTTGCTAATAAACTGAAATCTGAGTGTATGCCCCTTGCTTATGCAGCAAAAGGCAATAACAGATGTTTTAAGTTACTATGAATTCCATGAATCCAATTAATTTATCATTGCTTTGATAGGATGATTACATTACTCTGCTTTCTTTGACCTCAGTACTAAGTTTTATAACTGACATACTATTTTGTACTTAAGTTTTTACTATTTGCCAGCAACACCTGTTATTTTACCTTACTCCACATGTACCCTCAAAAAATGGAAGGATTCTTTGTTCTGACAGTTCTTTTTTTTTTTTTTTTAATTTATTTATTTATTTATTTATTTTTGGCTGTGTTGGGTCTTCGTTTCTGTACGAGGGCTTTCTCTAGTTGCGACAAGCGGGGGCCACTCTTCATCGCGGTGCGCGGGCCTCTCACTATCGCGGCCTCTCTTGTTGCGGAGCACAGGCTCCAGACGCGCAGGCTCAGTAGTTGTGGCTCACGGGCCCAGTTGCTCCGCGGCATGTGGGATCCTCCCAGACCAGGGCTCGAGCCCGTGTCCCCTGCATTGGCAGGCGGATTCTCAACCACTGCACCACCTGGGAAGCCCTGACAGTTCTTTTTATACTACTTAGTTTCCACATTTAATTATTCCTATAATTTTCAACAAATACCTGAATGTAACGGTTGAAAGTCAAGTGCTTTTCTTCTCTCTTTCTCTCTTTATTTTTTTAGCTGCCCGTGATTATCCAAAGTGCTACTTAAAAATTACATTTCATAGGCAAAACAATAGAAACATTAATATTAGTGATTGTCAAGGACTCAGGGGGAAGGAGTGAGAGATGAATAGGTGAAGCACAGGACATTTTTAGACAATGAAACTATTCTATATGTAATGGTGGATGTATTAGATTCCTAGACCTGCCTGACAAATTACCAAAAACTGGGTGGCTTAGAACAAAAGTTTTGGAGACTGAAACTCTGAAATCAAGGTATTGGCATGGTTAGTTCCTTTGGAGGGCTATGAGGGAGAATCTGTTCCATGCCTCTCTCCTAGCTTCTAGTGGTTTACTGGAAAAATTTGCATCCTTTGGCTTGTAATGCATCACCATGATCTCTGCCTCATCTTAACATGGCATCCCTGTGTGTGTCTCTGTATACTCGTTTTATAAGGAAACTAGCTTTATTGGATTAGGGCTCACCTCAGTGACCTTATTTTATGTATCACCTCTGTAAAGACTATCTCAAATAAGGTCACATTTTGAGGTACTGGGGGGTTAGAACTCAAACACGTACTTTGGGGTGCGACACAATTAAACCCATAATAGTGGATATGATATTAGGCATTTGTCAAAACCCATGGAACTTTATAGCACAGAGTGAAACATAAGTATGCAATTTTAAATAATAATTTAGGAGGTTGAGGTCCTAGGAAAGAATGAACACTGTGGCAAGGGAATCTAATTGCATTACAGATGTATGAAACAACCTCACGGAGGAGGTAAAGCACTCCTATGGTGGAGGTACTGACCTAAGTGACTTTGGAAATGAACAGAACCTGTAAGATTAAAGGTAAAAGGACCTTTACAGTACATAAGCACTGTACTCTGGTTGATGAATTTTTTCCCACAGAGGTACAGGTTATCAATCTGTTACTGCTGTACATGATTCTAGAACCCAATAAGTAAGTGCATGGTGGATGATGGGAGCCAGGTTTATCACTATTGGAGTGGGAATTTACAGATTAGCAAGGAGAAAGACACTAGGATTATTCATGGCATAATGAATTAGAGTTATCAGTTAGAACTCGTGTTTAACAGAGTTAATTATGGTTAGATATAGAAATATTTATAGATATGCATCTATACATTAATGTACAAAGATAGATTTATTTTCTTTATCAGTTGAGAGAGCCTTAAAGAAAAGTCATCCCAGTAGCAATGAGCATGACTAGAACCCAGATCTTGGTTTCTAATACCATTTACTGCTAAAAGAAACCAGGGTTTCTTGTATTGTAGAAATGATTGTGGCAGGAAATATACAAGATGCGCCTCAAGCAGTAGCATCTTATAGTGCTAGAAAGTTAAGGAAGTGCTAAATAATCACATTAATGGGGACATATCAAAGGGGCACAGGAGCTAAGTGAAAGATTTGAAAAACAAAATAAAATAGTATTGGATTATAACCAGAAATATAAAATAAATATCATGATTCAATACTGAAATGATTGAATAAATTAACAAATGGAAGAAAAAAGATAAATCCCTCATGCAGAAGAATTTCAAACAAATTATATAGAAACTTTGCCCTAAAGCAGTGGGCTGCACAAAGCATACAGTATGGAAAGGGAGAAATAAAGAGTAATTTTTACGGTAGAGAAACCTGACAGTACTTCAGCCAGGTGATCAAGATCAACATCAATAGTCATAAATCATGTTGATTGTATATACCCTTGATATGATGAGATGAACATGGCTTTTTATCTCTCTGACCTTCTTCCCCCAAAACCCATTAAAAAATTACATTTCACCTTGCAAGTTCAAGTTTTACTATTTCTCTAATCAATGAAAACAGTTGGAGTGCAAATATGATTTAGAATGTGTTATTGACTGTACCTCCTGTCCAGATTCATATGTTGAAGCCCTAACCCCTAATATGGTGGTATTTAGAGGTAGAGGCTTTGGGAGATAATTAGGTTTAGATGAGGTCATGAGGGTGGGACTCTCAAGATAGGATTAGTGTCCTTATAAGCAGAGGAAGAGAGATCAGAGCTCTGTCTCTGTCTACCATGTGAGAAGGAGGCCATCTGCAAGCCAGGAAGAGAGCCCTCGCTTGGAAGTGAATCTTCCAGCACCTTGATCTTGGGCTTGACAGCTTTAAGAACCGTGAGAAATAAATGTCATTTGGTCTATGGTGTTTTGTTATAGCAGCCTGAGCTGACTAAGACAGAATGATTACAGAGCGCCGGTGCTGTTCTAAGCATTTTACATGTACTTTGTATTGTAAAAAATCTACTCATTTAATGTTCACAGAATTCCTATGAGGTAGACTTTATTATGATCCTGTTAAGATTACCTGCCCAATGTCTCATAGAAGTTGTAGAGCTGGGTTTTGAACCCGGGCAATCTGATCTCAGAGTCAGTGTGCTTAACAACTATGCAATGCTGTTTCTCAGACTGCTTGATGTTTACAGCGTGTCAGAAACAAAATAATGACAATTATATACTTGAGTATGTATAAGAATTATTGGCTACTTATCAGCAGGAACAACAATGTTCCAGTGGTCTTCCAAACTCTACAATTTCTTCATTCTAAATTCAAATATGGACGTCAAAGTGCTGTTGCAGTGAATTTCTGCTACCTCTAGAGCAGGGAAAAACTAATTACATTATACTTCTTTTGAAAATGAAATTTAATTCGTTCATGACATATCCTTGTTATTCATGGATTCTATATTTGTGAATTCACCTTCTTACTGAAGTTTATTTGTAACCCCAAGGTTAATACTTGAGGCACTTTCTGGGGTAAATGCTGGACATGTGCAGAGCACCTAAAAATGTACATATTTCCAGCTGAGGTCAAACATGGCAACACACTGCCTAGGCTCAGTTCTTATTCAGAGGTGACCAGAAGATGGAGACAGTAGGGGGCAGTGCAGTATACTGCAAGATGCTCCAGCTCTGGGGCCAGCTGGGTGAGATTTGTATCCCAACTCTGACACCTATTAATGGGGCAGCCTCAGGAAAGTCACTTAACATTTCTGAACCTCATTTTCTCTTTTGTAAAATAAAGAAAATAGAATTTACCAAGATGAGTTGTTTTTAGGATTAATATTGTAATTTATATGTGATATGTGTGTGCATAGTGTACATATATATATGTATTTCTCCTGGGAGCAGCAGTTCAGTATTCACTAACTCAGTGTTCCCCCCGACCTTTATAGAAGATAACTACCGGAAATAACAAGAACAAACTGTTTTTTGAGTGTCTTAATATGCCAGAAACTCTGCTAGATACTAAGATGTGCACAACCTCTGACCATGAAGAAGTTACAGTCAAGTAGGAAAAGCTATTATTTTAGTAGGAGGATTTTTTTTTTTTTAGCTCAGGTCAAAGGAGATAGAATCCAGGCCCTATCTGGGACTTCTGAACCACAAGGACTACTATTTTACTTCTGATCTCCCACTGATGCCTGCTTAGGATTTAGATGTGTGGTTAGAGCAGTCATATCAATAATTCCAATTTTATGCTCAACATGTTAAAATAATTCTCAATCCAGTTGCCCAAAAAACCTTTGGAATGTGTCCCTCCTTTCTGTTTTATGGCTTCCAAAATTATTCAGAGCACATAGTGAAGGTGTGCTTTATACTTTTACTGACCTCAGGCACTAACTATAAGAATTTATTTTTTCTGTGGCTGAGTGCATATGATTTTTACATTAACCATAACCCCTTCTAGCCTAGTGCACTTGCACTTCTGTTTTTAGGTACTAAATAATATAAACCATCTATTATGCCATCAAAGTTAATTTTCCTCTTATTATTTTTAATATCAGTGGATGTTACTGAAAAGTCAGAGTGTCCTATTAGTGAGCTTAAATGGCTTTTAGTTAGTTTTAGTGCTAAAATTTTTTTTAATGAATTGACACTTTATGACTACTCAACATTTAATAATATGTCAATTTCTACTCCCTGAAATTGAAACAAGTGCATTAAATTCAGATAACATATTTTCAAGTAACATATTTATCCTGTTGCATTCCAACACAGATTTATGGTATGACACACATTTACAGACTATTAATCTACCTTGAATACAGATTAAAACATTTACAAGTTGAAACAGATAGAAAGTATGATACAGGTCAGCTCTAATCTTTCTCTTATCCCCCCTAATCACTAATATTTAAGCATCAATTTATGGAAATAATTTACTAAAAAAAAAAATAACTACCCAAATCTAAAGTCTTGTCTCATCTCAGTATGCCTCCTTTGAGACTATCAGTTTTGTCATCCCATTCAGGCCAAATTTTAAACACCTCCTAATTCCAGTTTTCACGTTAGTCTAATCCTGCTAGTATAATCTCTTTTGTACGGTCTGGGGAAAGCTCTCCCTGTCCCTGGTTTAACAAAAGCTTGTTGTCTTATCCCAGCACCTTCTAAACCTTAGTCTAGTCTATCCAAATCTGTGGAATCTTACCCAACTGAAACAAACCATTAAGTTCACATGTGTCCCACCCTTTATATGACCCTGAAAAAAAACACTTTATAATCATACACTCTCATATTCTTTGTGGTGGTAAAAGTAACATATATTTTACAGCCAAAGGAGGGAAATTGTCCCACCAAAATGTAAATTTCCCAGGAATATTATTCAAGTCTATAATTTTTTGCATTATCCCTATCTATGTAAGCTCTGAAAGTTACAAGCATATATTGATAAAAAAGCAAGAAAGAGACAGAGACAGAGAGACAGACAGACTTTTTTTTTCTTTTAGGAAAGCCTATGGTCTGTTAAGACTGGCACATATAACTCTACATAGCCTAATAACCTGATTTTTTCTCTTCTTCTGGACTTCTCACTCCTGAAGCCTGGCTCAAGCAGAAATTATTAAGCCACTGTTTAATGGAATGATACAAAATGTGCATATTTCATATCAACCCTAGTCATTCTGTTCTAGTCCATTTGGGTTGCCATAACAAAATAGTATAGACTAGGTGGCCTATAAACAACAGAAATTTATTTCTTACAGTTCTAAATGCTGGGAAGTCCAAGGTCAAGGCACCGGCAGATTCGTGTCTGGTGAGATCCCATTTTCTGTCTCATAGACCACAGTCTTCTCTCTGTGTTCTCATATGGTAGAAGGGGCAAGGGAGCTCTCTGGGGTCTCTTTCTGAGGCCACAAATCCCATTCATGAGGGTTCAACTGAATAACTTTGCAAAGGCCCCATCTCCTAATACCATCACATCGGGCATTAAGATTTACTATATATGAGTTGGGGGGGGGGGACACTAACAGTCTGTATAGCACATTTGTAAAAACAAGGCCAGCCCACCTAGTTGGGATGTATTCTCTGGCTTAACATAGCAACCCCATCAATATGAACCTGCAAAATGCAGCCTTCTACAGGTGTACTACCCTCTTTTTGAGTACAAATCCAGAGTGAATCACTTTTATAAATTTTTGCCCTCTTTAGTTATGCTAGAGAGAAGTAGTTCATATATTTTTCATTTAGTTTAGAAATAAAAATGTGCCTATTTAAAATTTCTTTTTTATATCCAGACAATGCACTGTTAGCAGATTTCCTGAATAAATATTAGGCACTTGTGTAAAAATAGAAGTTTTCCCTTTAAATACATGGATAACATACTAACATGTTTAGCAACAAAGTATTAAAGACAAATACAGGGACTTCCCTGGTGGCGCAGTGGTTAAGAATCCGCCTGACAATGCAGGGGACACGGGTTCGATCCCTGGTCCAGGAGGATGCCACATGCCACGGAGCAACTAAGCCCTTGCGCCACAACTACTGAAGTCCACGAGCCTAGAGCCCATGCTCCACAACAAGAGAAGCCACCGCAATGAGAGGCCCACACACTGCAATGAAGAGTAGTCCCCACTCACCACAACTAGAGAAAGCCTGCACACAGCAATGAAGACCCACGCAGCCATAAATAAATAAATAAACAAATAAATAAAGACAAGTGCAATTGAACATACTTTCCCACTAGCATTTCTACCCCTTAGGATAACTTTCTTACAGTTGAGAGGAGAATGATATTCATTTCTTTGTGCTTTAAAATTATATCTAAAATATTCACTTATACAATAATTTTGTGATCATCCCCTGTGTATTTCAATCTTAAAACAAGTGAAACACATGTTTAAAAAGAATTCATGATTTCATCTCACCCTTTCTAACCTGTAACATAATATTTCATAAATGGCTAGGATGATGAAACACACTGCTTTAAGAAGCCATAGTATTGAAGCTCTGTTCTACTAAGGCTGAATAATTAAGGTGGGTTCCTTAAAAACTTTGACTTTAAGCAAATTCTATTTGAAAGTTTGGGACATTCCGTATCAAAAGATTAATTGTATAAATAGGTTTTGTCAGAATTACATTCTGTATTTTTTTTCCTTTAGTGGAACATTAATGAGCATACATCTTAAGGGGTAGATTTTGCTCTCCCATGAACTTCTGAAACCCCATTTTAAATAATAGGAGCAGAATTCTGTGAAGCTGGATGCTGAATATGACATTCCAAACATGGTATTAAAATTTTTTTTTGAGGAAGGCAAGATCATTACTTGTTGCTGTCTTACTGAAATGGGAAAAGGACCTCAGTATGTTTTGGTCTTTGCTTTTATAGGTACACACAGTATCTGTCTCTTCTCCAGTATCTAATTTTGCCATAGAGTTTTCTATGAAGAGAGACTTTATTTCTACTTAGTTTTTGTTTGGAGTAAATGGAATTGCCCTCTATTATGCGTTTGAAATAAATATTAAAGACAAGCTACATTAAAAGCAAATAAAATGAAACTTTGTAGAGGTTTCAATGCAACCTGTAATATCAAACTAAAAAAATTGAAATTTAAAATGTGATGATTCAGTATTGAAAAGGCTTTTAGAACACATGTGTCTACAGCAAGTTTGGAAGATATAACCTCAGATGATACAATGTAGATGATAAAACATAATGATCCACAAATATAAAATTATTAAGCACAATAAATGCTTTTGACAAAAAGACAAATATATTAATACAATCCCATAGAAAAACTTAGAGCAGGATAGTTATGTGGAATTCAAATTTTGTAGTTTGAATTTTTAACCTGTATTCTCACATACACAAACACCCAGCAGTCAAATTTCATTTTTACCATTAACTACTGCTCAGAATATACAGAGGTCCTCAGAATTTAGAGAATTTCCTTTCTCAAGGCCTCTCCATATAGTTTCAGGGATTATGTTTTGTCATAACATCTTGATCAAAACACCTGAATAACTGGTAACACTTAGACATGGTTTGGCATTTCTTTAATCAGTAAATTTGCCTCTAGGCCTGTTTAGTTTTGCTGAATTGAAATTCATCTTATCTTCTTAGTCTTGAATCTTGGTAAAGGAGATCCCTTGGTAAATGAGGTAAATGGTCTATTATTTGTAGCAGTTTTATGAAGTGGGAAATTTTTATCACACTTGCAAGGTCACTTTATGTGGTCAAGGATGTACTCCTTACATCAGTTTTTGTTTTTGCTACCATTGGTTTATTCTTATTAGTCAGTTGAATTTTCAGTCTTTGGTTTTCAGTCACGTGTACTTGTTTATTTTACACACACACATACACTTTTCTAACCTCCAGGCATACTCTTTTATACCTTACTCATTCCTTCTTTTCAGTCTCATTCTAACTGAGTCATCAGTAGGTGGTTTCAACCAAAAACTCGAAACCAATGTTTGGCTTAGTTACATAAGCTTCTTACTGTGCTGACTTACTGCATTGCCTGTAACACTTGCTATTCCAATATGCTGTAAACAGCTCAAGATGGCTTCCTGTTACTAAGTCATTATTTTGTGCCTTACTAGTAAAATATTGACTTGATAACCTTCCTCTTATAATTTACTCTTTCAATAGCTACTGGTATAGTTTGTCCCAAATGGTCGACCACCTACCTAAAATATATGTGTAAGAGTATATGCGAACTGAACAATCCTCTTATTTCCATCACATTGTTCCTTCTCTTTCCTCTGATGCAGTTTTTATTTTTGAAATCTTCAACTTCTCCATTACATAAACATTCCATAAACATTGCTCAGAATTTTTTAAAGGAGGTGAGCATCATTTAGTTGTTAATTGTACAATTACACACTGTAGTAAGTTCCAAAACACAAATCACTTTTATTTGAGTGAGCTTTTGCATCCAGACTTCATTTTAGTATGAAATAATATTTCTGTTTAAACAGAATTTTACTTTTCATGTCCCTAAATTACTTTGCGAATTGTCTTCTACTGAGTTTTATTAATTCAGTTTTACCAAAATAAATTCTTAAAAGGTTAAATAAATTATCCACATTCTAACAAGTTAACCTCTGTACTTCATCTTTTCTCCTTCTTGTATAACTAAGCCCATCTGCCAAAAGAATTTGTCCTGTGCAAACAGTGACAGGACAGGCTCTTGATTTTTTGTTAATCAGAAAGTCTCCCTTTTTTTAATCATAAATCTCCCTTATTAAATCATAGGAATTCAGTCTCATTTATCTTTAGATTTCTCTTCCTGCACCCTGCCTTACCTCCTCCTGTGAATGGTTATCACAGTGCTTTGAACATAGTAGGTTATTTTATTTAGGGTACCATTACAGTTACAAAGCATTATTTTGTCCCATGAACTGCGCTAAATAGCAGTGTATACATAAATTCTCATCTGATTTTCACAAGTTGGTACTATTATTATTATTACCATTTTATAGAAAGGCAAACTAATGCTTAACAACATAAAGTCACTTGCCCAAGGTCACATAGCTATATGGAGGTCTGGGACTCGGTGTAGGCATTCTAACTCTAGATCCCATCTCTTAATCAACACACCGTGACTCCACATTCTCCTGCCTCCCTAGAGAGGTTGATCAGTTTTTAACTGGCATACTTTTAGACTTGCTGTGATGCTGCATTTGTGTCCAGTCCTTAGTGTCGCTCATGCCTGCTGTGCTTTAAATGCAGCTGACCAAGCAGCCACAACGTACTACTTCTGGTACTGTGAGCAACAGTGTTTGTGGCATACAATTTTCCCAAGACACTCTTTAGTTCTACTCAGTCTCCTCTCATTTTTATTGCTTTGGCTATTGAATTCTTAGCTCTGTATCCTGCATTTATAACAGTTTCTATTCTATATACTTGAAGTCCCTTCTAGACATTAAATTTTTTTTTTTACTAGAACAGATTGTGCTCATGCCTTTGATTTAAGGTCCACTGCAGTCTTGAGTGGATTGCTTTCTTCAAAATCCTGTTTTCTTAGCTCTTCCCCACTCTGTCCCCCAGGGGAGAGGTATTTAGCTTTGTGAGACTGACTCATATTAACTCAATTAATAAGGGATTATGTATAAACTGGACTATCAATATCTTTTATTTACAGTGAGAAGTATGTCATAGAGATCAGGATAGTTCCATGTTTCACAGTGGCATTTCTTTCTGAAAAAATAACAAGGAAAGAAAAAATTGAAAAGAGAGTATTGTTTGATGAGCATAGAATCAAGCAAGGGTAGTAGCTGGATAATCTTAATGGTAATTCATTCTGATTCATAGCAGGACCCTTAACTGTGGAGTTTCCTCAGGAGGCACCTGCATTCCTGACGCAGTGTTGGTGAAGCAGTGATAAGTTCTTGCTCATTGACTTCCTTTAGTTAGTCTTTGGTTTTAATAGTTCTTCCTCGAACTTGACTAGGTTTTAGTTTTCATTTATTCATTGATTAATTCATTTAAAAATATTTATTCAACACAGACCATGTGCTAAGTACCAAGTAAATCAGTGAAGACACCCATTAACAAGGCAGACATAGTTTCTGCCCTCACTGAACTTATAGTTTAGTGATGGAGTCAGTTATTGAAGAGGTAATCACACAAAAATTAATTACAAGTGCTTTCATGACTCTGAAGAAAAATTAAGGGGTTGTGAGACTGCAATATAGAGGACCCAGTTTTCTGTGGGAAGTCAAGGAAGGCTTTCCTGTGGAAGTGATTTTTAAGATAGGACTTAAAAGATTTATAGCATGGACACGACAGAGAAGTAGAGAAAGAGATTTTAGGCAGTGGGGACATGGAACAAGGTCCTTAGGTGGGAAATAACCTGCGTATTTTAAGTAAATAATAGAGAGTAGATGCACTGAAGCTTAGTGAATGAGGGAAAGAATGATAAATAATGAGGGGTGGAGGTGAGGATTTGGGAGGTGAAGACCATGCTGGGCATTCCTGAATATATTACAGATTTTGGACTTTATAAGAAGTTGTTGAAGGGCTTTTAAGCAAGGAAGAAACTAATTAGAATTGCACTTAAAAATTATCAGTTTGGCGGCTCTTGATAAGGTATTTATGGGGGTAGGGTCAAGAGTGAAAATTGTTAGAATAATTAGCTATTACTTTAGTTCAAGAATAAATTATGATGGCTTAAAGAGTGGTTTCTTAGAGATGGATAGAAATAATTCCAGAAATATTTGGGTTATAAAAATCAATAGGCTGTCCTTTTCCTCCTGTGGATTCCTGAGACTACACCTAAATCATTCTGACCAAATATGATTATATAAGAAACTCCTCAACAGAAACAACTGTCTGAGTTATTCTGCAGATGGATAACATTTTCCATTATGAACTGATTGTATTATGTTTATGATTTTTACTCTTTTTTAAGTTCTAAGGAGCAGAATATTGCTGACTCCTATAGATTTATTGCAGAGATCAATAATTATTTATTGAAATTAGTAGAATATGTGCAGACTGATGAGAGCAGTGTTAACAACCTAGAAGAGTCTGGAAAAACCTGACCTGATTCCCAACTGTACAACCACTATAACCTCAGCCATTGTTTCATAGCAATGCGAGTCCTTTCCTACCATTCACAAAAGGCTGCATGGAAATAATGATTATACATCAGTTCAGAGATAAAGATGGCAGTACAACCAAATTCAGGGAGCTGGAGTTTATTTCCATAACATATGCTTAAATGAATATTTTAAACCATGATGATATGAGATTATTTTTTTTTTTCTTGCAAAAGGAGTGTAATGATTTCAGATGCAGTTGTTTGAACAAGTCAGCATTTTTCTAAATCTAGAAAACTTTAAAAAAATGCAAGAGTTTGAATAATTATAACTGTATCATTAAGTGATTCTGAAGCTCAGGACTCTTAAGTGTAGAATCATGGTTAATATTTTCCCTCAAATACTTTACAGACTTTGCTATTCTACACACTTAATAGTTGATTCAAGCTAATACAAACTGAAACAGAAATGAGCTGTGAACAGGGAGCTAAGGCTGTGTTCTTCAGCATTTCAAAAGGTCCTCATTCAGGGCTGACCTGGGTGTTGAGGACATCAGATTAAATATTAAGGTATCAAACAGTATCAAACAGTAATTAACTCCTTCTTAATTCCTATAGTGTGTTATATCTATAGCAATAGTTTTTAATACCTTTAAATAACTTGCATGTGTAAGTCACATCTCCCAAAACTAGTCTGTCATTTCCTTGAGATAATATAGTTTGTATTCACAGTGAATAATTCCTATAGTGCGTTATATCTATAGCAATAGTTTTTAGTATCTTTAAATAATTTGCATGTGTAAGTCACATCTCCCAAAACTAGTCTGTCATTTCCTTGAGATAATATGGTTTGTATTCACAGTGACTTGCCTTGAAGCAGATGTTCAATAGCCCTATGCAAAATATGATACTGTATATTCTTGTCAGTACCTCACCAACTTCTTGGTAAGTAACTTTGTATCATTCCTGGAACAGACACCTAAAAGTCATATTTTAAACATCATTTAGGAAGCATCATGTTATATCATTTTATTCATAAAATTCCTGCCACTTTGTTGACTGTTTTATAGCAGGTTTAAAATTTAAACTTATAAAATTAGATTCTTCACTCAAAACAAGAAAAAGTACAAATAGGGCAAAAATTACTAGTGCAGAAACTGGACTAAGTGTAACTGAGAAAAATCAGGCATCAGTATCACAGACAACAATGTTAAAGAAGTCATTCAGAATTAAGCCTTTAAAGATTACATCTCTTACTTTAAGGAAGAAACGTATAGAAGCTTTTTTAGAGAACTTCCAAACATATTTTTAAATGGTACATACATTACTGAAGGCTCTTCTCCTATTTCTATTCTAACAATACTTAAATTATGAAAACAGTAGATTCTCCACTCAGCACTGTGATGGCTGTGTCTGCACAGGAAAAGAAAAGCAGAGAGTTGAAACCATCGTTTCAAATAACACCAACAAGATTAAACAACCCTTTGAACAAGGAAGACATGGGAGTGTTTCTAAGCATTCACACTCTCCTCCTTCATATATGTATGTGAAGTCAATCTTTATTGGCATTTTGTCTGTCCCCAGGGGCTGCAGTTAAAGGACTAAATCTTCTAATGGGATTCATGGCTGGATTCTACCATGCTAATTCTAAATGAAAACATTCATTTTCTTAATAACATTCCCTTGTTTGTGACTGCTTTCAACCTTATTTATTATCTCTACTGCTTAGCATGCACATGTGTTCAAAGAATAAAATATAAGCAGATCTAATAAAAGATACATATAAGGCCCCATGGTGAAGTCAGCTCCAGTACTTTCTGCATTATTTACACTGAAGAATCTGAGTCTCAGGACCTATGTCAACACAATGAAATAATTCTAGGTAATATGTCTAATGCCCAATGATGCCAGCATTGGGGAAATATGAATAGAGTATGAAAGATTATTCATAGTTATGAAGAAATCTTTGCTCCTTTGTTTGATTTTATTCTACCAACTTACATGCACCCACCTTCCATCTAATGAATGGCAGAATAACTCTTAATTGTTAATATTTTAGTATATATACAAATCATTTCCTATTTTTACATCCAATAGTACATTGAATCTGCCCTTTTGTCGCTCTTTGATGTTCAAGGCACATGTAACATGAACCTGCTACAAGATTAAATGTAACATACAATTCCAGTCAGAATAGCTTATCATTGGATAAAGGCTAGATATATGCTGATACTTGTAAATTCTGGGTATTTTGGCTATGTACAGCACAACGAAAGTATACTTATAGCATCATGAAGAGATACTGCCCTTTCTTACCCTGAAAATGCCTCATTTTTTAGCTCAGCCAGAATTTACTTCTGTTATTTTGCACTGGATAAAACTTATGCTAGGATCTATAATATTCTACCATCCTCCAGAGATTAAGATCAGTCCTGTATTTTTGGCACGTTAGTCTTCTCTCTCTCTGACTTGAAGAGAATGGTTTAAGATTGACAAAGGAAAGGCACATCATAATTGAACCTTTACAGCAGCCCTGGGCCTTTTCCAGCATAGGAATCTACTAAATATTTCTATCAAAAGCAAAAGTGACTCCTTTTGCTAAATTCACCATTCTCATCCTCCAAATATCCATTCTTGCTACTCTGAAAAGCACTATGGTTAGCAATGGACTGAACATAGGAAATCATGTTCCTTATAAGGATTTTTTACGTTAGAATTCCATTATTACATTGATATAGTTTTCCCACTGAGGAAGATCTTGATATTACAAAATTATATACTCTCCCCTCTACTGGGATAAATTCCAAACTCCTTAGTATGCATTTAAGCCCTTCTCACCATGACCCCAATTTGCCTTACTAGTACCATCTTTAACCATTCCCTTCAACTCACCAAACCTCTTCCATTTTCTTAACATTTTGTTCCCTTTTATACCTCTATGCCTTTGTTCAAGTTGTGTAGTACTCTCTCAACTTGGGATTTTACAGCGGAGCACTTTGTACTATAGGGCCCCTAGTTAGGGAATGTTATATGCATATCCTTCTGCAGCCCCAAACAAGACCTGGCATTTCCAGCTTACACTTCCGTTGGATAGGTCTCTGAAAACACTGTACAGAGAAAAGTGTAGAACCAAACAGGAATGCCTCTCTCACTGTCACTTTGATAGAAAATTTCTTTGCAACCTGAAGCAATATTGAAATTCCTTCCTGATGATAATAATGGTGATAATGAAAAAAAGGATAATGATGATTATGATAATAATAATTTCATAATGGCCATCATTTATTGAATACAGACTTTGTGGCAACATTGATCTAAATGTTTTATGTATATTATTGCTAATACTCACATCTTAACAAGTCTAACATGAAACTCATGATTTTCATTCTAAACATGTTTTCAATCCCACCCTCCCTCCAGTCACCTGTCTTAATAAAAGTCACCACCATCCACTCAGTTCTTCAAGCCAGAAGGTGCAAATCATCCTTGATTCTTTCCTTTGCTTCACGACTTATATCTATTAGTAATCTCACCCATCGTTTCTAGCTTCAGCATATGTTTCACATCTGCTTTCTTCCTTCTTCACTGCTACCAGTATCTTTAGGCTGGAATGTGGGAAAAAAATAAAAAAGTAAAAGCAACACTATTAAATGCAATATGATATCCTGAGTTGGCTCCTAGAACAGAAAAAAGGGAATTAGTGAAAAAAAACAAAAACAAAAACAAACCTGTTGAAATATAAAGTATGTAGTTTAGCTAGCAGTGTTGTACCAATTTTTAGTTTTGACAAAGGCCCCATCAGTATGTGAGATGTTAACGTTAGGGGAGCCTGACTGAATGATACACAGGGAACTCTCTTTACTATCTTTGCAACTTTTCTGTACATCTAAAATTATTGCAAAGAAAAATATTTTTATAAACCCAAACTGTTTTCTTAGCTGCTGTCTAGCCCCCTTCAGTCCAGTCTTCACAGTTGCTAGAGTGATCTTCTAATAATATAAATCATACAACTTAGAGATTTTTTTTTTTTTTTTTAATTTATGGCTGTGTTGGGTCTTCGTTCTGTGCCAGGGCTTTCTCTAGTTGCAGCAAGCGGGGGCCACTCTTCATCGCGGTGTGCGGGCCTCTCACTATCGCGGCCTCTCTTGTTGCGGAGCACAGGCTCCAGACACGCAGGCTCAGTAATTGTGGCTTATGGGCCTAGTTGCTCCGCGACATGTGGTATCTTCCCAGATCAGGGCTCGAACCCGTGTCCCCTGCATTGGCAGGCAGATTCTCAACCACTGCGCCACCAGGGAAGCCCCCAACTTAGAGATTTTAAGCAGCTCAAAAAGATTAAAACAACCTGTCCAAGATTATGTAGGTATTAATGGCTGAACAGGGATTCTCACCCAGATCTGACAGAATTCAGTATCTCTTAAGCATTTTACTACTGGGTTCTCTATGTGAGCCATGAATTCAGCACGTATCACAAAGATGTCATTGTCTCCCATCTTTGCATATATCCCATTCATGGTGTAAATTCAGTCTGATTCAAAATCCTGAGAAATGTTTATCAATATCAACTAAACTAATAGGTAGGAGAGTGAGGAAAAGGAAAAGTTTTTTTTCTGCTTTTCAGCTACAATGCGGTGTCTGAGATTTTTCTCAAGGTATGAGAAAAAGTCTTCCAGAGAGGTTATTACAGTGGTCACAATTGCCTTCACCATGATGGCTTAATGGGATGTACCTTCAAAAGGATGCACTATCAAAATGGTCATTAGCAGTGGTCCCACGTTCCACATATGGAGCTTCAGCCTCCCCTTCCTTACGAAGCAATAGCTGGATCATGAAGACATCCTTTAAAGTTTAGCCCCATTCCACATTCTAGAGTGTAATGGGGAACTAAAACTATGTAAAAAAACTTCAAGGATTTTCAAGCTGTATTATTATAGCCTGCTTATCTTCGTATTAGGTCAAGGAGCTCTAACATACCGAGTTCCATTTTCACAGGGGGAAAGGCATTTAGCAGTGAGACCTATTATCTCTGGTTATCTGTGGGATCCTCATTAGACTTAGCTTTCTATTGAACCATAGTAGCTTTAGTGGAGAAACTTGGACAAAAGGATGAGATTGCAAACTACAGTAGTCTTTTTCTTATCTAGTCATCGCTTCAACTGTTAATAGCAGGAGGCCGAGGAAATCTAACTCCTTACAGTACTCATTTAGCAAAGATTCATCGTTGTTGGATTTTGTTTTTTATATTTTACATTTGTTTTGACATTTTCGCCTTTTAAGATAAGAGCATAGTCCATAATAAAATAATACTGACTCAGAGCAGAATCTACATACCACAGTGATAGGAGATCCTCAACTATTTAAAACAAATCTAATCATATCACAATTTCAGAATATAAGCAATCAAATAAAAAATACATTTTAATAGGAGGTGCAAAAGTCTTTTTATGTTTCTTAGATATCAGCATGCTGTAAAGCGCCAATGAAGTTTACAGTTTGTGAGCATTTTTAAGGCATGGGAAAGCTTTCCCTAGGAGTTATTAATTATTACCATATCTGCCCTCCATATAACATCATGTTTTTACACAGTTGGTTATTCAGAAAAATTCAAGTTGATATGCTTACTAACTTTTACAGTGGGTCAAGATATACAACTCAATTTGTATCTCATGTTCATAGCTTTTGTAAGTTGTATATTAACTTTTTTATATATGAGTATAGCATTTTTGTTCATGGAAATAGTAATAAAAGTATGTGGAATATCGGTACACGTATCTATAAACATGAAGATTTCACTTTAAAATTCTAATATATTAAATAGTCCTAAATATCATGTTTTTATATTTTAATTTTATATAAGCTTACTTTACATTTGAAGAATTCATCTCTACATCCCTGATTCTATTTAATAAGCAAGATATATAAATGTACAATTTAGGATCATTTTTTTCAAGGACAGCATAAAATGCCAACAAGAATATACAATTTTAATACAAACATCCAAGACTTTGCTTTGGTGCTACACTAAAGCCAGCTAAGGTGTAGCACCACAATAGCAAGCTTCCAGATACCCAAAAAGAACTCTGAATTTCCATAGGCATATCCATAGCTTTAATGAAAATAAATGAAATAAATGTCTGCAAATTATTTTAAAAGCATGTCTTTGTATTTGCCTTACATGTTTATTTTTGGGTTAAATTTACTAAACTAAATTCTCATTGGTTAGTTTATTATATCCTTTGGTAAGATAGAGGAGAATATGATCATAGTAGCATTTCAAGATTTAAACGTTAGTAAGAACACAGATGATTTTTTTCTCTTTTTAAAGTCTCACATTACCTAAGTGAAAATGTGGTTAGCTATACATTAATATTTGCATCTTGTAAGATAGAAATACATTTTATATATTCATTCATATGATGATCCATGCACTTCTTCATTCATCAGCTAGATTTACCTCACCTTTGTCCACAACAGGATCAGGGGCTGAAATATATGAATAGAGATAGTCATATTCTGTCACTCTAAGTGTGAAATCTTGTATATTTGGCTGGTATAGAAGAAATAAAAAATTTAAATTGAACATCTCTCTAAAGGAAGGTAGTTCGTATAATACTTGTATGTGTGCCCTGTTTTATTTAATACTCTTGGCTGGATTTACTTTCCAATAGAATTTTCAGTAAAGTGGTAGAACCACCAGTTAAGCAATCATAACAAAGAAGACATCAACAAAGTCTATTAAATTATTGCTCTTATTTATAAGCATTTAAACAACTGAGCACAAGCTTCACTAATGCCACATCTGCATACTACCAGGCAAACTCCTTTGCTTTGGCTGCTGTTGAGGAAGATAAAACTAAGTTTTAGAGCTCCTCCCTTCCTTCCTTCCTTTTCATTATTTTCTCCCCAGAGACATACTCACACTACTCAGTTTCCTCAATCTTATTTCCTTGAGGTCAGTGTGTATATTACTAATAAAGAAATCCAAGAAAAGTACAAGAAGTTATTACATTTCCCATACTGTAACACTTCTTGCTGCCTCTTCCACACTCCAACCCTCTCTATCCCTTTTCATCTTTTCTCTGGGTTACATACCAAAGGTCTATCAACTTTTGAAAGAATGCATAGACCATACATATTTTAAAACTCTGTTCATTCATTTAGTCAATAAATATTTACATACTGTCTATTGTTATTAAGGCTGTGTGTTAGAAATAATGGGGGAAAAAAAGGTAGTACTGTGGCTATGCTAGAAACAAGATAAGATCCATGAAACTCCGAAGTTTGTTCAGAATATATTTTCCATAGCTGTGCAAAATATGGTCCTAGACACTGGGCTACAGAAGACCTTGAAGAGAGTCTGTATTTTCAAGTACTTATAATATAATGGAAAAGCCAGAATTCTTGGTACAGACAGGCAAAATGACTGAAGGACACTGAGGGTAAAATATTCCAACATATTTTATCTAAATCAGCATAGAATAAATAGTGTGCATAAGTGTTTGAGAGAATATCAAAATTTTGTTTACTGTATCAATAAAGGCCTACTGGATGAAGGAAACTTGAAACTAAATTTTGATGCCCATGAGAGATGTGTATTTTCAGAAGATAAAAGAATAACCACAGTGATTTGTACAAACATGGAAATTAGCAAATTGCATATACTGAAAGATAAAGTATTTGCTTGGATGCAACTAAAGATACTTGCTGGAAACAGTAGTTTTCAAAGTGGGGGTTGATGAGTGAGCATATCAGAACTACCTTAGGAGCTTTTTCCAACTGACTACACACTGTCTTCTCTCTCTCTTCATTTTCTGTTTGCAATACATATTTGTTTATTACCATTCTGTGATGCCCCTTGCAGTGGAAATAAGAGTGGAGCTGTGCATGTTGAAGTTAGGATAGGCAGAGGAGAAGTTCCCCAGAATTGATATCTCTACCTGCCCTTCTTTAAGGCACAATGATTTATAGAAATGCTAATTTATTTTTTTGAAATGCGGTAGGAGTAGTGAATGTATTATCTTGGAACGGGGTGGCCATATTTGAATTAACATGGGAAGAGAAGTGATTTATTGTCAAACTTAAGCCTGGTTCAATTAACAAATAAAACTTTAGCAACTAGATTTTATGTATTGTTCAGCATTCCACACTATATCTTACCCCATTTTGAACCTTAAATTTAAATCATTTTAAAATTTCACCTGTGCAGTGATGCATTATGCAAATTTATTTGATAAAGTTGTTAGTAAATAAAATCCATATATATGTGTGTATATATTATATTTACATATATACAGAATATATATATTAGAATTCAGTTAAGCAATGTTCAGCTATCAGTTATCTACATTTATAAAGAGAGAAGAGTATATGATCCAAATTAAGGAGCAATTTCAATATCATTTAGACTGATAAAATTCAAATCATAAATACCAATAGAGAAGAACAATATTATAGATAATAAAAATTGTTTTAAACTACATATATTTGGCTCTGGAATAGTCATAGCTGTGGGATATATTATATGACAAATTATAGTAAATTTTTAATAAATAATTATTTTCTTAAATAAATATTAATAACTGGGTTGTCTTCCTTAAATAAATTCTGATATGGGGCAAACAAAAAAGTTATGTTAACGTGGCCTCAAAATTAACTGTGGCATAATGAGTTATGTATTATTTGGAAAAACTACTAATTAAAAAAAAAGAGAGGACTTTTATAATTCATTTTACACATCTGTACCATGAACTAAGCTAAATGTCTTAGTTTGCACTGTTGCCTCAGTTTATCCTTGTGATTTCTTTTGCATTAAAATTTACTTTTAACACTCCCTAACACCATACACAGAAATAAACTCAAAATGGATTAAAGATCTAAATGTAAGGCCAGATGCTACAAAACACTTAAGAGGGAAACATAGGCAGAACTCTCTTTGACGTAAATTGCAGCAAGATCTTTTTCGATCCACCTCCAAGAGTAATGAAAATAAAAACAAAAATAAACAAATGGGACCTAATTAAACTTAAAAGCTTTTGCACAGCAAAGGAAACCATAAACAAAATGAAAAGACAACCCTCAGAATGGGAGAAAATATTTGCAAATGAAGCAACCAACAAGGGATTAATCTCCAAAATATACAAACAGCTCATGCAGCTCAATATCAAAAAAACAAACAACCCAATCAAAAAATGGGCAGAAGATCTAAATGGACATTTCTCCAAAGAAGACATACAGATGGCTAAAAAGCACATGAAAAAATGCTCAACATCACTAATTATTAGAGAAATGCAAATCAAAACTACAATGAGGTATCACCTCACACCAGTCAGAAAGGCCATCATCAAAAAGTCTACAAACAATAAATGCTGGAGAGGATATGGAGAAAAGGGAACCCTCTTGCACTGTTGGTGGGAATGTAAATTGGTACAACCACTATGGAGAACAGTATGGATATTCCTTAAAAAACTAAAAATAGAGCTACCATATGATCCAGCAATCCCACTCCTGGGCATATATCCAGAGAAAACCATAATTCGAAAAGATACATGCACCCCAGTGTTCATTGCAGCACTATTTACAATAGCCAGGACATGGAAGCAACCTAAATGTCCATCGACAGAGGAATAGATAAAGAAGATGTGGTACATATATACAATGGAATATTACTCAGCCATAAAAAAGAACAAAATAATACCATTTGCAGCAACATGGATGGATCTAGAGTTTGTCATAGTGAGGTCAGTCAGACAAAGAAAGACAAATATCTTGTGATATCACTTATATGTGGTATCTAAAAAAAGGGTACAAATGAACTTATCTACAAAACAGAAATAGAGTTACAGATGTAGAAAACAAATTTATGGGGCTTCCCTGGTGGCGCAGTGGTTGAGAATCTGCCTGCCAATGCAGAGGACACAGGTTCGAGCCCTGGTCTGGGAAGATCCCACATGCCGTGGAGCAACTGGGCCCGTGAGCCACAATTACTGAGCCTGCGTGTCTGGAGCCTGTGCTCTGCAACAAGGGAGGCCGCGATAGTGAGAGGCCCGCACACCGCGATGAAGAGTGGCCCCCGCTTGCCACAACTAGAGAAAGCCCTGGCACAGAAACGAAGACCCAACACAGCCATAAATAAATAAATAAATAAATAAGCAAACATTTAAAAAAAAAAAAGAAATTTATGGTTACTGGGGGTAAGGGAGGGGAGGGATAAATTGGGAGATTGGGATTGACATATACACACAAAAAATTTATTTACTTTTAATTATATTTGCTTTAGTTACTGTTAAGGGTTGATTTCATGTCCAATGACTATGTTAACTGATAGAAATTGAAGTGTCTTAGAATCATGCTGGAAGACATAGTGAACCTACTATGGGGTTTAATTCTTCCAAAGATAGAACACTGAAAGGTTAATATGAAAGTCTAGTTCAGACTTTCTCCATTAAGCCTTTATCAAATGATCTTCGAAAAGGAAAAGCATTTTTCATTTTTTCCCTTCTCCTTCCATTTTCCTTCTTGTTGAGGAAGGTTTACTAAAGAAAAAAATGAGAGATTCATGGGTCTAATTATTCCACAGACAGATTATTATATCTGTTAACATTTTCTTTACCCACCTCCCTTTTATTACCAGCTGGAAAAATAAAGCATCTAATAAACTGTTAATTAGAAATAAAGGAGCGGATTTCACTTTTGAATCCAAATCTTTTGAAGAAGAGCGCAAGTAGGTAAAAAAATCCCACCTCAGTTTAATACATATAAAATGTTCAATTTAGATAGACTTTCGGGGTTTCTTTTTTTTCCTTCAAATTACAGTATATGGTTAATAGTTTACATATTGACAGAATTGTTTTATTTTAAAGTTAGTTATGGCAGGCCAAAAAAAAATAGAGACATTTTAAAATAAATTGTTTTACCACAATTCTGTGGGGAAAACAACCTTAGAATTCCAAGCAACAATATTACAGCTGAATAGTCAGAAAGTCTACATTGCAAATAAGGAAAGTCTACTGAAAATATATGGATTCCAGTAGGAAGAGGGCATCTTAATACAAATATTTTACATTTTAATTTTAATTTTGATTAAACCAGTATTTTGGATGCCATGTCAAAGACAAAGGGCATTTCAGAGGAGGAAAAACAAGGCTTTGAGATTTTAAAGATAGGTTCCATATTTTTAAAGCATTTGCTGATTCTCTCGATCTCCAGAAGTGGTTCTAAATTTATTATTTTAGGTTCTGATTTTTTCACTGGACTTATAAATGATTTCACAATGAAGTGAGATACACTGGATTATTTTCTCAGCTTAAGGTACAAGATAAGTGAATTGAACATTTTGTCATTAGGTGCGGGGATTCTCATCATTCCCTGATCTTGTCTTGGCACCTAATTTGAGCTCAATGAATGTGCCCTTAGTCACAAGAATATCTTGGTACTGAGTCAGAAACAGAAGTAGAAGCAAGACTGTCAGGAATAGTGAAAGGAATAGGACCAGGAGGGAGAAGAGAACTTCTTTCCATTCCTTCACATAATCAAATGACATTTTTGTTTCAGCATTTTTTTTCAGAGCTAACTTTGCCACCCCCAGGTTAGGCAAGTTATGCTTTTGTTTTAAATTCTACCAAAAATCATTATGTAGCCTTTCATCATGCAAATAAACTCTAAACCCTAAAAGATCCTAGTAAAATGTGTCAAAAGCATAAAAGCCCTGTATTCACATATAATGCAATATAGGTAATGTGGTACCTTTCCTCATCAAGAGAATGGCCTGCTAATTATTACAGTTGAATTAAACTAAAGTACCCAGGTTTGTTTGTACTGGTTATTAGCACATTCTTTTTGATGAAACGTGTTTGATTTTGATACATTTGAATACATTGCGAAGTCTATCAGTTCATTATACTACTCATAAACAAGTGGATGAACTGATACATTAAAGAAATATTTAATTAGGTATGCTGGGCCTTTTTGTCACTGGGTGTTAATGAAGAAAGCCTTCTTTTTACTAATGTTCATCTGTCTTTTAATGTTTGAAGATATTGGAGGGTTTGGGTCACACATAATTTATTATAATGCCTTCCTGGCTATATATCTTTAAAGTTCACCATGAGTATTATTTTCTATTAAAATTTAAAAATCATGTGAAAAATCATCTGTATCTGTGCAATAGAGAAGAAACAATACATATTCTCAAAAATGCATGTATTATTTTCAGGAGCAAATATTATCAGAATTAAAGAAGGTAGTCAAACCATTACCTCTTCACAACTAGCAGCCCCTGGTGTACACCTGCTTTCTTATATGAAAAATCTTCCCCTTCAATTCATATAAAATCATACTAGAAGTGATCATCTCTGTTTGTTATTATTATTACTAGTATTATATATTATAAATGAAGGATGATATTAAAAGAAGTAAAATAGGATGATGAATGTCTTAAATAGGTTCTTTACATCTCTTATATTTACCTTCAAGATTGCACTTTTTCTACATACCTAAATAAATTACAAAGGTCTTAATCAAATTAATAAAGCTGCTGAAATTTTCACCTGCAAAATTTATTCTAGAAATAGAAAAATGAAAAATGTTCAATTGTTTTTCATTTGACTTATGTTGCATATTTATAAGAGATTAGTTTCTTTACTGTGAGGACTTAACTCACAGTTTGACTGAGATTTGTCCCCTATGACTTAAATAATAAAATGAAAAAAATTGGAAGATAAAAGACTTTTAAATTCAGAAATAGTAATTGCAGAGTTACTTCTTACATGTGAATATTCCCAAAGTGAAGACTTATAATTTCATCCAGCTTCACTTGTACATAGCTAGACAGAAGCAAGGAAAATAAATGCATAAAACTGAAATTATTATACATGAAAGAAAAAAATCCATAATTTACATGTAAGTATAATCCAGCATATATAAACTATATACATGTATATACAGTGTATATACATATATAATAGTACTATATTTATATAAGCACACACATGATTGCCCAATTATACATGTGTTATCGCTCTTATTTCTTTTAAAAGGCATATAGTATATTTATTAAACAGAATACTTATATAGTGAAATTCGTGAGATTTATGTTCTGTTTACCTGAATTTTCACAGTTGAGGATTTTGAGCTAAGTATAAGTTATAAATGTCTAAGCTCAAATTCAAATTGCTCAAATGACTTAAGATGAGGTCTTTTTATTACCATTTCCTCTCATATTATCTTGACTCGTTACAGTCATATGTCTTACATTTTGTGGAGCATTTTGTTAATCATTCCTTTGTCATAGCCATTTTACAAAAATGCAACATTTATTGGCTTAGACAACATAATTGCAAAAGGATAGTACTGTATGAACAATGAATTTACACTAAATGAATCAAAATAATGTGTTGCAATGGTTAATGAAAAATCCTTATGTTCTGCAATTGCATTATCAATTTTCATAATCTAAACATAAATATTCTTTGCAGATAACAAGGGTTTAAAACCAATATTCCTAGGTAAGGAAAAAAAAAAACTTTTCAAGCTCAATAATTAAACTTTTCTTGTGATCTCTCTCTAAACTTTTATTTAAAATATGGTGGTCATCATCCTTATATTTTTTAGTATTTTGCAATTAGATGAAATAATACAGCTTTTTAAATAACATAAAAGCATTCACATAATAATACAGTATAGAAAAATAATGTGTTAAAACTAGTACTGAATCAAACTAATATTTCACTTTCAATTATTTTCTACTCGCCAGCTCATAGTTAAAGGGATATTACAATACATTTTATTACTTTCAAATATTATTATTATAGTTTGTAATAAAATAGCAAAGAATAATAACAAACATCTGTCAGATCTGGGTCTGCTTCAGTTTAATTGACCAGCACTATGAAGTGAATTAGTAATCTTTTTCTTAAAAATAATCATTTTACTGCAGCAAAAACATAGAACAAATCCTAATCATAGGACCTATATTAATACCCATGGTACTTTAAGAAAACATATCTGGTATTATAATGTAAAGCTAACTTAAGTATTTCTAATGCACAGCTAAAATAAGTGGCCTAGCCAAGGGGGTAGAAAACTCTATGGAAGCAAAATATTACCTCCTTTGATACAAAATTCCATTCTCATATAAATTTATTTTCACTAAATAAATTTACTCCTAATTCAAGGGTAAAATTTATACCTATATTTTAGACAAGATAATCTTACTTTCTATATTTAATAAATAAAATATAAACATTATAATTATCAAATTACATTATAATTTGATATGGTTTATGGACACTCATTTTTCAAATGTCGAAAGCTCTGGGATTGTTAGGAATTGTACTTTAGTCTGATAATATGCCATGTTATGAATGTATGCACAGTTATTAAGGAAATGGTAAGTAGCTTTGCACTTTGAATTTTTATTATGTACATCTTTCTACTATTCGTCAAAATATTTGATTAGGAGGAATGGGGACATGATAAATAACTAGCTTAGAGGGACTTCATAAATCTGATATTATAACACTTAAAGGTTAATACTAACTTTCTGTGCCTCAAAAAAAAAAGACTTCAGGTGAAGGATGGAGAGATGATTAGAAAAAACAAGGAAAGTGAGATAACTATGAAAAAGGTGACTTATGGGAAAGTAAAAAGAAAATAAGAAACAAAGAAGATTGACACCTATTTAATAGTGGGTCTGATCCTCTTGCATAAGAAGAGTTGCATTTCAATATTGTCTATAGAGAAATAGTGAATCATGTCCATGGGCTTTTCTTCATCTGAACTAATTCCAAAATATACTTCAAATAATGGAGGACAAAAGGTTTAGGTATAATGTACCAAATGCAAGGTAGCCCTGAAAAGTTGCATTTCATATTGATATACTTGTGTTTTTTTATTTTATGCATATCTATGTTATTACCCAAATATAATTAATCAAGAGATATATAAATAGGTTACTCTAGACATTCATGGGTTTTTTTTTTTTCTTTTTAAATACAATGCCTTAGTTTTATATCAGTTATGGAGTTTTAGAAGCCACTAGTCTCCTTTTTTATGGAAAAAATGTGATGTAAGGCATCAGTGACTTGTAGTGAGTTACATTCAAAGCATAATAATAATTTCTACTAAGGGCAACTTGAGGAAACACTAGCAGAGAACACTGGGCTCACTGCGTAATTCTGCAGCTACAGGTTCTATGAATCTCTGGAGCTCTGCTGTCCTCTACTGGCCCGATGAGATAAGTGCCTGCCTCAAAGCTCTCGAGTTTCTTCGTATCAGTTTAGTTTCCTCCACAAACAAGATACTGGCACCTTAAAAATCCGATTTTCTTTGGTTTCGCTCACATGTAAATGGATCATAACTTGGATTATTGTCAGATTAATTTTTCAACATATTTTAGTGTCATACAGAAAGAAAAACTCTTTCAGCATCCTGTCTTTGTTCAAGCATGTTTGGGGCCAGTTGCAGTAAGTGGTTGGGAAAAAAAGTAGCTAAAATATAACAGTGACAACAGATAACAGAATTCTGACAAACTGGCTCCAAGGCCTTATATTTTTATTGGTTGGTGTGTGTGTGTGTGTGTAAGTAATTTTAGTGTACGTTTTTAAAAAGTATAGCAATTTCACTTTCCTTTTCCTTTATTATGTCTTTAACTATCATACAATTCATGGATCCTTGATCATCTCCTCCTAATTAATCCTGTACTTCTTAGCAATATATTTACTGTGTTTTCTCCCAATTGCATCCTGCCTAGGAAAAATGATGCATCATTGGAGTACTAAGTTTGAAATTCATAATCCAAGAGAAAGAGGTGAACTATATAAATCAGATTTTTTTTTAATGTCCCACTTATAATATCCTGGTATGGGATGGGCATGATGGGTTATAAGATTTATCAATATCACAGTGCATCAAACTTGTTAATAAACTAGCTTTCTGTATAAGAAGTAAAAGAAAGTTTTTCAAAAAAAAAAAAAAATGGTAGCACGAAAGTCATGGCATAGCTGGAATTTAAAGTTCAAGCTTTGTATCCTCTATG